>NW_020526964.1:0-33535 GCF_003368295.1 Carassius auratus | reverse complement strand
TTTTCTGCAATGCTGTAAGACAGTTTTTAATGTGTTAGAAGTTATATGCACAAAAACTTTTGTTAGGACTTCAATGATCAAGATTGTCAGTTTACAGCTTTCTGAGTCCAGTAATGTTGAAATAGTGCCTCTGTTTCAAATGAAGTGAAATCAAGCCCAAATCTGCTCAAAGCTTTTCTCTCTATTAGAGAAAGCTGTTTCATTCAGTATTCAGTGCAAATCTTGCCAAACTGAAAGATGTTTATGCCTTATGAAATACAATGTTTTCTGCCATGTTGTAAGACAGTTTTTTAATGTGTTAGAAGTTATTTGCACAAAAACTTATGTTAGGACTTCAATGATCAAGATTGTCAGTTTACAGCTTTCTGAGTCCAGTAATGTTGAAATAGTTCCTCTGTTCAAATGAAGTGAAATCAAGCCCAAAATCTGCTCAAGAGCTTGTCTCTCTATTAGAGAAAGGCTGTTTCATTCCAATATTCCAGTGGCAAAATCTGCCAAACTGAAAACATGCTTATGTCTTATGAAAATAAAATGGTTTTCTGCAATGCTGTTAAGGACAGTTTTTAATGTGTTAGAAATTATATGCTTCAAAACTAATGTTTAGGACTTCAATGATCAAGATTGTCAAGTTACAGCTTTCTGAGTTCCAGTAATGTTGAAATAGTGCCTCGTGTTCAAATGAAAGTGAAATCCAAGCCCAAATCTGCTCAAAAAGCTTTTTCTCTCTATTAGAGAAAAGGCTGTTTCATTCAGTATTCAGTTGGCAAATCTTGGCCAAACTGAAAGATGTTTATGCCTTATGAAATACAATGTTTTCTGCATGCTGTAAGACAGGTTTTTAAGTGTTAAGAAGTTATTTGCACAAAAACGTCTCGGTTACGTACGGAACCCTCGTTCCCTGATGGAGGGAACAGAGACGTTATGTCGACCGACAAATGGGGTCTCACCTTTGGGAGGCCAATCATCTCTGATTTTTAAGAGAAAACGCCAATGAAATTGGCAAGTGGATTAACCACACCTGAGCCACTCCCCGTTGCCAAGCGGGTTATAAATAGGGCGACAGGTGCATCCACTCATTAGGTTTTACGCTGAGGAGCCGAGAACCGTGTCCCGGCAACAGCGAATGGTTCAAGGTTGTGGCATGGGGACATAACGTCTCCGTTCCCTCCATCAGGGAACGAGGGTTACGTACGTAACCGAGACGTTCCCTATCTGTCGGTCACTACGAGTTATGTCGACCGACAAATGGGGTCCTATGGAAAACGCCATAACCTGAACCTCGTCACAACCCTGAGGCGCTGCAATTGTTGACAAGCCTTGGCGTGCCACAAAAGCTACGCTTAAGGTCGTAACCTTCCCAAAGCCCCAGCGCAAATTCACTGACCTTGGTACCCGAAGGGGCCAAAGGGTGAGTACATCGCTGCTGGAGAAGGCCATGCTGCTGTTCCGCCCACATAAAGTAAATGGAAGGGATTTCAACCTTCAGTGAAAGATTGCTTCAAATCTTCCCTATTTGTTCTTTCAGCTGGCAAGACAATGGGAAGCGAGCCTTTAGGAAAGGTCGCTACGGAGACCACATCCTACCCGTAGGGAGGTGACATGTGGATATACCGATATGGACTGACCCAGGGGCAGTACTACATATGGAAAGGGTCTCTGAGGCAGGTCCTACCTTGGAGTAGGGATGGAACGGCTGCCAGAAGAGACCGACAGAGCGATCTGTCAAGGGAAGACACGGGTTTGCCAAGAGGGAAACCTTACCGTGGAAGAATACACATATGGGATTACCCGCAGGGAACCCAGCCATATGGACACCTAGCCCAGTACAGGGGCTGACCGGCTCCGGGCATGCTAACGCCAGTACTGGGCCTGGCGACAGACTGCTCCGCCAAGTCTGACGCCGAGGGTGCTGGAGGATGCTCGACCAGGGTACGCCAACCGGGGAACTCTACTGGGAGAAGAAGGCGCTCACATCCCCGTGTTAGGGGGAATGGCGCAGCAAGCGAGACACCCAGCCAGCCCTTCCCGCCAATTACCTGTTACCCAACACACGGGAGGAAACTGGCTCTACACGGAGGTTGTAAAACCTCGCAAAGGTGTTAGGTGTCGCCCAGCCCGCAGCTCGACAAACGTCTGCCAGAGAGGCGCCGTGCGCCAACGCATAGGAGGAGGCCACACTCCGTGTGGAGTGGGCCCTCACCCCCAGGGGGCACGGCTCGCCTTGGGAATGGTAAGCCAAGGCGATGGCGTCCACTATCCAGTGGGCCAACCTCTGCTTAGAGACAGCCTTCCCCTTCTGCTGACCTCCAAAGCAGACCAGGAGCTGCTCAGAGCTTCTGAAGCTCTGGGTGCGGTCCACGTATATGCGAAGCGCTCTTACGGGACACAGCAACGACAAGGCTGGATCTGCCTCCTCCGGGGGCAGCGCTTGCAGATTCACCACCTGGTCTCGGAAGGGAGTGGTGGGAACCTTGGGCACGTATCCAGGCCGGGGTCTCAGGACAACATGAGAGTAGGCCGGCCCGAACACAAGGCACTCTTCACTTACCGAAATGCTTGGAGGTCCCCGACCCTCTTGATGGAAGTGAGCGCGATCAGGAGCGCTGTCTTGAGAGACAGGAACTTCAGCTCAACCGAATCCAGCGGCTCAAAGGGACCCCTCTGAAGTCCCGCCAGGACAATAGAGAGGTCCCAGGAGGGAATCAGGGGTGTCCTAGGAGGATGTAACCTTCTGGCACCCCTCAGGAACCTAAAGATCAGGTCATGCCTCCCCAGGGACCGGCCGTCCACTGCATCGTGATGTGCTGCAATGGCAGCCACATACACCTTCAGGGTGGAGGGTGACAGCCCACGCTCCAGCCTACCTTGCAGGAAAGAAAGCACGACTCTGACCGGGCATCTCCGGGGGTCTTCTCGGTGAGAAGAACACCAATTCGTGAACAGACTCCACTTCAGAGCATAGGCCTGCCTCGTAGAAGGGGCTCTAGCCTGAGTGATAGTGTCTACCACCGCTGGGGGCAGATCACTTAGGTCTGCCGCGTCCCGTCTAGAAGCCACACGTGGAGGTTCCAGAGATCTGGACGCGGGTGCCAAATGGTGCCAAGCCCCTGAGAGAGAAGGTCTCTCCTCAGGGGGATGCGCCAGGGAGGGGCTGTCACGAGGAGCATGAGTTCCGAAAACCAGGTCCGGGTGGGCCAGTAAGGCGCAACCAACAGGACCTGTTCCTCGTCCTCCCTGACCTTGCACAGTGTCTGTGCGAGCAGGCTCACTGGGGGAAACGCATACTTGCGTAAAGCCCGAGGCCAGCTGTGTGCCAGTGCATCTGTGCCCAGGGGGGCCTGGGACAGGGAATAGTACAGCTGGCAGTGGGAGGACTCGTGGGAAGCAAACAGGTCTACCTGGGCTTCCCCGAATCGACTCCAGATCAGCTGGACCGTCTGGGGATGGAGTCGCCATTCCCCGGGGAAAGTGAGCTGTCGTGAGAGCGCGTCGGCTGCACGATTGAGCTCCCCCGGGATGTGGACAGCGCGCAGCGACTTGAGCCACGTCTGACTCCAGAGGAGGAGATGACGGGCGAGTTGAGACATGCGACGTGATCGTAACCCGCCTTGTTGGTTGATGTACGAAACAGCCGCAGTGTTGTCCGTGCGGACCAACACGTGCTTGTCCAGCACTAGCGGACGAAACCGTCGCAAAGCTAGATGCACTGCCAGCAACTCCAGGCAGTTGATGTGCCAAAGCAGTCGAGGTCCTGTCCAGGACCCTGAGGCTGCCTGCCCGTTGCATGTCGCGGCCCAGCCCGAGTTGGAGGCATCTGTTGTGACAACAACGTGCCGGGACACTTGTTCTAAGGGCACGCCGGCCCGTAGAAAGGCAAGGTCCGACCAAGGACTGAATAGGCGGCGACACATCAGTGTGATGGTGACACGATGTGTACCGCGGCGCCATGCCCTTCTCGGGACTCGGGAGTGTAACCAGTGCTGAAGTGGTCTCATATGAAGCAACCCGAGCGGCGTGACTGCGGCTGCGGATGCCATATGCCACAGGAGCCTCTGAAAGTGTTTCAGCGGTACCACTGTCCTGCCTCTGAAGGAACTCAGGCAGTTCAGCACTGAGTGGGCACGCTCGCTGGTGAGACGTGCCGTCATACTCACCGAGTCTAACTCCATACCGAGATAAGAGATTCTCTGCACAGGGGAGAGCTTGCTCTTCTCTCGGTTGACCTGAAGCCCCAACTGACTGAGGTCCCGAAGCACGAAGTCCCTGTGATCGCACAACTCTTCTCGGGACCGGGCCATAATGAGCCAGTCGTCGAGATAGTTGAGGATCCTGATGCCCACTTCCCAAAGTGGGGCAAGGGCGCCCTCCGCGACCTTCGTGAAGACACGGGGGGACAGGGAGAGCCCGAAGGGGAGGACCTTGTACTGCCATGCCTGACCCTCGGAAGCAAAGCGCAGGAACGGTCTGTGACGAGGGAGGATAGAGACATGAAAGTACGCGTCTTTCAGGTCGATCGCTGCAAACCAGTCCTGGGGCTGGACGCATTTGATAATGCGTTTCTGCGTCAACATCCTGAACGGGAGCTTGTGTAGGGCCCGATTCAAGACTCGCAGATCCAGGATAGGTCGAAGGCCACCGCTCTTCTTGGGCACGATGAAGTAAGGGCTGTAAAACCCCGTCCTCATCTCGGCTGGAGGGACCGGCTCGATTGCATCCTTCGCCAGGAGGACAGCAATCTCCTCACGCAAGACAGGGGCGTCCTGGACTGCCACCGAAGTCTTGAGCACGCCATTGAACTTGGGGGGTCGCCGGGCGAATTGAATCGCATAGCCGAGTCGAACCGTGCGGATGAGCCAGCGTGACGTCCGGCCAGTGGCGGAACAGAACAAAACAGAAACTGAAGATTCTCCGCCCGGCCCTCCTCCGGGGGAAGGAGTGGCGCTGTCTTCGCCATCTCCTGAAGAGCAGTTCTCCGCATCTCCAAGTTGCCCGTGTCAGGGCCGCTTGGTCGACTTCTTGGAGGACTTCGCAGCCGGGAGTGACACGGGGGGCGCCGCTCTCCTGCGCGGGGCTCGACGCGCCGGCCTCGAAGAACTCTCAGCATGGGGCGGAGCTGGCGTAGAGGACGCAGGGGGGCGCCCACGGCGACGAGCGGGCTGAGGCGCTACCCGCGACGGAACGGTGGCAGCCGGAGAGACACGTCGGGGCAGGATGTGCTGGATGGCCTCAGTCTGCTTCTGTACCGCCGAGAACTGCTGGGCAAAGTCCTCGACAGTGTAGCCGAACAGGCCTGCCTGGGAGATGGGGGCGTCGAGAAAGCGCGCTTTGTCCATGTCCCTCATCTCAGCCAGGTTCAGCCAGAGATGCCGCTCCTGGACCACCAGCGTGGACATCGCCTTCCCGAGGGACCGCGCCGTGACCTTCGTTGCCCGTAAGGCGAAGTCAGTCGCCGTGCGCAGCTCCTGCATCAACCCCGGGTCGGTACCACCCTCGTGCATGGCTTTGAGTGCCTTGGCTTGGTGTACCTGCAGGATAGCCATGGCATGCAGGGCAGAGGCAGCTTGGCCCGCAGCACTGTAGGCCTTGGCAGCGAGTGCGGCCGTCAGCTTACAGGCCTTGGACGGGAGTCGCGGACGATTCCTCCAAGTGGTGGCGTATTGTGGGCACAAGTGCACCGCAACCGCCCTCTCCACCTGGGGAACCTCTACGTACCCCCTGGCTGCCCCGCCATCGAGGGTGGTGAGGATGGAAGAGGGAGAAGAGCGGCTTCTGGCCGTGAAAGGGGCCGTCCACGACTTCGTCACCTCTTCATGCACCTCCGGGAAGAAAGGCACCGGAGCAGAACGAGGTTGTGAGCCGCGTCCCGTGCCGAGAAACCAATCATCCAGCCGTGAGGGCTCGGGACTGGGCGGTGTAGTCACCTCCAGTCCGATACTCACGGCTGCCCGGGCAAGCATGGCCGACAACTCCAAGTCCGATTCGGCAGCAGCGACAACACCCGAGGGGGGCAGCCCCGCCGAACCTTCATCCTCAGAGGTCGATAACCCATCCCCCGATGCAGCAATCGACATCTGGTCTTCGGGCGGCGCACCAAAAGACACGCTGGGACCGCTGTGAGACGGCCCAGCAGAATCAATCGGCAGCTGCACGGGACAGTCGCTGCGTGAGGAGTGAGAGGTCCGTGGGGCGTGGCCCGGCGGAGAAGCTCTCACTGTGATCCTCAGATCTCCCAGAGCGCCAGCCGGCGGCCCTCTGCTCGAGCCAGAGAGACCGGGACGGGTGGCGACAGAGGGGTCTGCTGCACTCCCCTTGAGGAGTGAGAGACGCGATCGCAGCGCTGCCATGTTCATACGCCCACAGTAGACGCATGAATCATCCACGAGCGCAGCCTCAGCGTGTTGGACGCCCAGACACTGCAGACAACGCTCGTGACCGTCACCCGAAGACAGGAAACGACCGCATCCAGAAGGACACGGACGAAACGGCATCTTGAAAAAGACGCGAATCGTCCGTGATTTGCTCTTTTAGAACTGTCTCTTTTAGCCGAAGCGCCCATTTTATCGCCCTATTTATTCCCGCTGGCACGGGGAGTGGCTCAGGTGTGTTAATCCACTTGCCAATTTCATTGGCGTTTTCTCTTAAAATCAGAGATGATTGGCCTCCCAAGTGAGACCCCATTTGTCGGTCGACATAACTCGTAGTGACCGACAGATAGGGAACTTATGTTAGGACTTCAATGATCAAGATTGTCAGTTTACAGCTTTCTGAGTCCAGTAATGTTGAAATAGTGCCTCTGTTCAAATGAAGTGAAATCAATCCCAAATCTGCTCAAGAGCTTGTCTCTCTATTAGAGAAAGCTGTTTCATTCAATATTCAGTGCAAATCTTGCCAAACTGAAACATGCTTATGTCTTATGAAATAAAATGTTTTCTGCAATGCTGTAAGACAGTTTTTAATGTGTTAGAAGTTATATGCTCAAAAACTAATGTTAGGACTTCAATGATCAAGATTGTCAGTTTACAGCTTTCTGAGTCCAGTAATGTTGAAATAGTGCCTCTGTTCAAATGAAGTGAACTCAAGCCCAAATCTGCTCAAGAGCTTGTCTCTCTATTAGAGAAAGCTGTTTCATTCAATATTCAGTGCAAATCTTGCCAAACTGAAACATGCTTATGTCTTATGAAATAAAATGTTTTCTGCAATGCTGTAAGACAGTTTTTAATGTGTTAGAAGTTATATGCTCAAAAACTAATGTTAGGACTTCAATGATCAAGATTGTCAGTTTACAGCTTTCTGAGTCCAGTAATGTTGAAATAGTGCCTCTGTTCAAATGAAGTGAAATCAAGCCCAAATCTGCTCAAAAGCTTTTCTCTCTATTAGAGAAAGCTGTTTCATTCAGTATTCAGTGCAAATCTTGCCAAACTGAAAGATGTTTATGCCTTATGAAATACAATGTTTTCTGCAATGCTGTAAGACAGTTTTTAATGTGTTAGAAGTTATTTGCACAAAAACTTATGTTAGGACTTCAATGATCAAGATTGTCAGTTTACAGCTTTCTGAGTCCAGTAATGTTGAAATAGTGCCTCTGTTCAAATGAAGTGAAATCAAGCCCAAATCTGCTCAAAAGCTTTTCTCTCTATTAGAGAAAGCTGTTTCATTCAGTATTCAGTGCAAATCTTGCCAAACTGAAAGATGTTTATGCCTTATGAAATAAAATGTTTTCTGCAATGCTGTAAGACAGTTTTTAATGTGTTAGAAGTTATATGCTCAAAAACTAATGTTTGGACTTCAATGATCAAGATTGTCAGTTTACAGCTTTCTGAGTCCAGTAATGTTGAAATAGTGCCTCTGTTCAAATGAAGTGAAATCAAGCCCAAATCTGCTCAAAAGCTTTTCTCTCTATTAGAGAAAGCTGTTTCATTCAGTATTCAGTGCAAATCTTGCCAAACTGAAAGATGTTTATGCCTTATGAAATACAATGTTTTCTGCATTGCTGTAAGACAGTTTTTAATGTGTTAGAAGTTATTTGCACAAAAACTTATGTTAGGACTTCAATGATCAAGATTGTCAGTTTACAGCTTTCTGAGTCCAGTAATGTTGAAATAGTGCCTCTGTTCAAATGAAGTGAAATCAAGCCCAAATCTGCTCAAGAGCTTGTCTCTCTATTAGAGAAAGCTGTTTCATTCAATATTCAGTGCAAATCTTGCCAAACTGAAACATGCTTATGTCTTATGAAATAAAATGTTTTCTGCAATGCTGTAAGACAGTTTTTAATGTGTTAGAAGTTATATGCTCAAAAACTAATGTTAGGACTTCAATGATCAAGATTGTCAGTTTACAGCTTTCTGAGTCCAGTAATGTTGAAATAGTGCCTCTGTTCAAATGAAGTGAAATCAAGCCCAAATCTGCTCAAGAGCTTGTCTCTCTATTAGAGAAAGCTGTTTCATTCAATATTCAGTGCAAATCTTGCCAAACTGAAACATGCTTATGTCTTATGAAATAAAATGTTTTCTGCAATGCTGTAAGACAGTTTTTAATGTGTTAGAAGTTATATGCTCAAAAACTAATGTTAGGACTTCAATGATCAAGATTGTCAGTTTACAGCTTTCTGAGTCCAGTAATGTTGAAATAGTGCCTCTGTTCAAATGAAGTGAAATCAAGCCCAAATCTGCTCAAAAGCCTTTCTCTCTATTAGAGAAAGCTGTTTCATTCAGTATTCAGTGCAAATCTTGCCAAACTGAAAGATGTTTATGCCTTATGAAATACAATGTTTTCTGCAATGCTGTAAGACAGTTTTTAATGTGTTAGAAGTTATTTGCACAAAAACTTATGTTAGGACTTCAATGATCAAGATTGTCAGTTTACAGCTTTCTGAGTCCAGTAATGTTGAAATAGTGCCTCTGTTCAAATGAAGTGAAATCAAGCCCAAATCTGCTCAAAAGCTTTTCTCTCTATTAGAGAAAGCTGTTTCATTCAGTATTCAGTGCAAATCTTGCCAAACTGAAAGATGTTTATGCCTTATGAAATAAAATGTTTTCTGCAATGCTGTAAGACAGTTTTTAATGTGTTAGAAGTTATATGCTCAAAAACTAATGTTTGGACTTCAATGATCAAGATTGTCAGTTTACAGCTTTCTGAGTCCAGTAATGTTGAAATAGTGCCTCTGTTCAAATGAAGTGAAATCAAGCCCAAATCTGCTCAAAAGCTTTTCTCTCTATTAGAGAAAGCTGTTTCATTCAGTATTCAGTGCAAATCTTGCCAAACTGAAAGATGTTTATGCCTTATGAAATACAATGTTTTCTGCAATGCTGTAAGACAGTTTTTAATGTGTTAGAAGTTATATGCTCAAAAACTAATGTTTGGACTTCAATGATCAAGATTGTCAGTTTACAGCTTTCTGAGTCCAGTAATGTTGAAATAGTGCCTCTGTTCAAATGAAGTGAAATCAAGCCCAAATCTGCTCAAGAGCTTGTCTCTCTATTAGAGAAAGCTGTTTCATTCAATATTCAGTGCAAATCTTGCCAAACTGAAACATGCTTATGTCTTATGAAATAAAATGTTTTCTGCAATGCTGTAAGACAGTTTTTAATGTGTTAGAAGTTATATGCTCAAAAACTAATGTTAGGACTTCAATGATCAAGATTGTCAGTTTACAGCTTTCTGAGTCCAGTAATGTTGAAATAGTGCCTCTGTTCAAATGAAGTGAAATCAAGCCCAAATCTGCTCAAGAGCTTGTCTCTCTATTAGAGAAAGCTGTTTCATTCAATATTCAGTGCAAATCTTGCCAAACTGAAACATGCTTATGTCTTATGAAATAAAATGTTTTCTGCAATGCTGTAAGACAGTTTTTAATGTGTTAGAAGTTATATGCTCAAAAACTAATGTTAGGACTTCAATGATCAAGATTGTCAGTTTACAGCTTTCTGAGTCCAGTAATGTTGAAATAGTGCCTCTGTTCAAATGAAGTGAAATCAAGCCCAAATCTGCTCAAAAGCTTTTCTCTCTATTAGAGAAAGCTGTTTCATTCAGTATTCAGTGCAAATCTTGCCAAACTGAAAGATGTTTATGCCTTATGAAATACAATGTTTTCTGCAATGCTGTAAGACAGTTTTTAATGTGTTAGAAGTTATTTGCACAAAAACGTCTCGGTTACGTACGTAACCCTCGTTCCCTGATGGAGGGAACAGAGACGTTATGTCGACCGACAAATGGGGTCTCACTTGGGAGGCCAATCATCTCTGATTTTAAGAGAAAACGCCAATGAAATTGGCAAGTGGATTAACACACCTGAGCCACTCCCCGTGCCAGCGGTTATAAATAGGGCGACAGGTGCATCCACTCATTAGGTTTTACGCTGAGGAGCCGAGAACGTGTCCCGGCAACAGCGAATGGTTCAAGGTTGTGGCATGGGGACATAACGTCTCCGTTCCCTCCATCAGGGAACGAGGGTTACGTACGTAACCGAGACGTTCCCTATCTGTCGGTCACTACGAGTTATGTCGACCGACAAATGGGGTCCTATGGAAAACGCCATAACCTGAACCTCGTCACAACCCTGAGGCGCTGCAATTGTTGACAAGCCTTGGCGTGCCACAAAAGCTACGCTTAAGGTCGTAACCTTCCCAAAGCCCCAGCGCAAATTCACTGACCTTGGTACCGAAGGGGCCAAAGGGTGAGTACATCGCTGCTGGAGAAGGCCATGCTGCTGTTCCGCCCACATAAAGTAAATGGAAGGGATTTCAACCTTCAGTGAAAGATTGCTTCAAATCTTCCCTATTTGTTCTTTCAGCTGGCAAGACAATGGGGAAGCGAGCCTTTAGGAAAGGTCGCTACGGAGACCACATCCTACCCGTAGGGAGGTGACATGTGGATATACCGATATGGACTGACCCAGGGGGCAGTACTACATATGGAAAGGGTCTCTGAGGCAGGTCCTACCTTGGAGTAGGGATGGAACGGCTGCCAGAAGAGACCGACAGAGCGATCTGTCAAGGGAAGACACGGGTTTGCCAAGAGGGAAACCTTACCGTGGAAGAATACACATATGGGATTTCCCGCAGGGAACCCAGCCATATGGACACCTAGCCCAGTACAGGGGCTGACCGGCTCCGGGCATGCTAACGCCAGTACTGGGCCTGGCGACAGACTGCTCCGCCAAGTCTGACGCCGAGGGTGCTGGAGGATGCTCGACCAGGGTACGCCAACCGGGGAACTCTACTGGGAGAAGAAGGCGCTCACATCCCCGTGTTAGGGGGAATGGCGCAGCAAGCGAGACACCCAGCCAGCCCTTCCCGCCAATTACCTGTTACCCAACACACGGGAGGAAACTGGCTCTACACGGAGGTTGTAAAACCTCGCAAAGGTGTTAGGTGTCGCCCAGCCCGCAGCTCGACAAACGTCTGCCAGAGAGGCGCCGTGCGCCAACGCATAGGAGGAGGCCACACTCCGTGTGGAGTGGGCCCTCACCCCCAGGGGGCACGGCTCGCCTTGGGAATGGTAAGCCAAGGCGATGGCGTCCACTATCCAGTGGGCCAACCTCTGCTTAGAGACAGCCTTCCCCTTCTGCTGACCTCCAAAGCAGACCAGGAGCTGCTCAGAGCTTCTGAAGCTCTGGGTGCGGTCCACGTATATGCGAAGCGCTCTTACGGGACACAGCAACGACAAGGCTGGATCTGCCTCCTCCGGGGGCAGCGCTTGCAGATTCACCACCTGGTCTCGGAAGGGAGTGGTGGGAACCTTGGGCACGTATCCAGGCCGGGGTCTCAGGACAACATGAGAGTAGGCCGGCCCGAACACAAGGCACTCTTCACTTACCGAAATGCTTGGAGGTCCCCGACCCTCTTGATGGAAGTGAGCGCGATCAGGAGCGCTGTCTTGAGAGACAGGAACTTCAGCTCAACCGAATCCAGCAGCTCAAAGGGACCCCTCTGAAGTCCCGCCAGGACAATAGAGAGGTCCCAGGAGGGAATCAGGGGTGTCCTAGGAGGATGTAACCTTCTGGCACCCCTCAGGAACCTAACGATCAGGTCATGCCTCCCCAGGGACCGGCCGTCCACTGCATCGTGATGTGCTGCAATGGCAGCCACATACACCTTCAGGGTGGAGGGTGACAGCCCACGCTCCAGCCTACCTTGCAGGAAAGAAAGCACGACTCTGACCGGGCATCTCCGGGGGTCTTCTCGGTGAGAAGAACACCAATTCGTGAACAGACTCCACTTCAGAGCATAGGCCTGCCTCGTAGAAGGGGCTCTAGCCTGAGTGATAGTGTCTACCACCGCTGGGGGCAGATCACTTAGGTCTGCCGCGTCCCGTCTAGAAGCCACACGTGGAGGTTCCAGAGATCTGGACGCGGGTGCCAAATGGTGCCAAGCCCCTGAGAGAGAAGGTCTCTCCTCAGGGGGATGCGCCAGGGAGGGGCTGTCACGAGGAGCATGAGTTCCGAAAACCAGGTCCGGGTGGGCCAGTAAGGCGCAACCAACAGGACCTGTTCCTCGTCCTCCCTGACCTTGCACAGTGTCTGTGCGAGCAGGCTCACTGGGGGAAACGCATACTTGCGTAAAGCCCGAGGCCAGCTGTGTGCCAGTGCATCTGTGCCCAGGGGGGCCTGGGACAGGGAATAGTACAGCTGGCAGTGGGAGGACTCGTGGGAAGCAAACAGGTCTACCTGGGCTTCCCCGAATCGACTCCAGATCAGCTGGACCGTCTGGGGATGGAGTCGCCATTCCCCGGGGAAAGTGAGCTGTCGTGAGAGCGCGTCGGCTGCACGATTGAGCTCCCCCGGGATGTGGACAGCGCGCAGCGACTTGAGCCACGTCTGACTCCAGAGGAGGAGATGACGGGCGAGTTGAGACATGCGACGTGATCGTAACCCGCCTTGTTGGTTGATGTACGAAACAGCCGCAGTGTTGTCCGTGCGGACCAACACGTGCTTGTCCAGCACTAGCGGACGAAACCGTCGCAAAGCTAGATGCACTGCCAGCAACTCCAGGCAGTTGATGTGCCAAAGCAGTCGAGGTCCTGTCCAGGACCCTGAGGCTGCCTGCCCGTTGCATGTCGCGGCCCAGCCCGAGTTGGAGGCATCTGTTGTGACAACAACGTGCCGGGACACTTGTTCTAAGGGCACGCCGGCCCGTAGAAAGGCAAGGTCCGACCAAGGACTGAATAGGCGGCGACACATCAGTGTGATGGTGACACGATGTGTACCGCGGCGCCATGCCCATCTCGGGACTCGGGAGTGTAACCAGTGCTGAAGTGGTCTCATATGAAGCAACCCGAGCGGCGTGACTGCGGCTGCGGATGCCATATGCCACAGGAGCCTCTGAAAGTGTTTCAGCGGTACCACTGTCCTGCCTCTGAAGGAACTCAGGCAGTTCAGCACTGAGTGGGCACGCTCGCTGGTGAGACGTGCCGTCATACTCACCGAGTCTAACTCCATACCGAGATAAGAGATTCTCTGCACAGGGGAGAGCTTGCTCTTCTCTCGGTTGACCTGAAGCCCCAACTGACTGAGGTCCCGAAGCACGAAGTCCCTGTGATCGCACAACTCTTCTCGGGACCGGGCCATAATGAGCCAGTCGTCGAGATAGTTGAGGATCCTGATGCCCACTTCCCAAAGTGGGGCAAGGGCGCCCTCCGCGACCTTCGTGAAGACACGGGGGGACAGCAATCTCCTCACGCAAGACAGGGGCGTCCTGGACTGCCACCGAAGTCTTGAGCACGCCATTGAACTTGGGGGGTCGCCGGGCGAATTGAATCGCATAGCCGAGTCGAACCGTCCGGATGAGCCAGCGTGACGTCCGGCCAGTGGCGGAACAGAACAAAACAGAAACTGAAGATTCTCCGCCCGGCCCTCCTCCGGGGGAAGGAGTGGCGCTGTCTTCGCCATCTCCTGAAGAGCAGTTCTCCGCATCTCCAAGTTGCCCGTGTCAGGGCCGCTTGGTCGACTTCTTGGAGGACTTCGCAGCCGGGAGTGACACGGGGGGCGCCGCTCTCCTGCGCGGGGCTCGACGCGCCGGCCTCGAAGAACTCTCAGCATGGGGCGGAGCTGGCGTAGAGGACGCAGGGGGGCGCCCACGGCGACGAGCGGGCTGAGGCGCTACCCGCGACGGAACGGTGGCAGCCGGAGAGACACGTCGGGGCAGGATGTGCTGGATGGCCTCAGTCTGCTTCTGTACCGCCGAGAACTGCTGGGCAAAGTCCTCGACAGTGTCGCCGAACAGGCCTGCCTGGGAGATGGGGGCGTCGAGAAAGCGCGCTTTGTCCATGTCCCTCATCTCAGCCAGGTTCAGCCAGAGATGCCGCTCCTGGACCACCAGCGTGGACATCGCCTTCCCGAGGGACCGCGCCGTGACCTTCGTTGCCCGTAAGGCGAAGTCAGTCGCCGTGCGCAGCTCCTGCATCAACCCCGGGTCGGTACCACCCTCGTGCATGGCTTTGAGTGCCTTGGCTTGGTGTACCTGCAGGATAGCCATGGCATGCAGGGCAGAGGCAGCTTGGCCCGCAGCACTGTAGGCCTTGGCAGCGAGTGCGGCCGTCAGCTTACAGGCCTTGGACGGGAGGCGCGGACGATTCCTCCAAGTGGCGGCGTTTTGTGGGCACAAGTGCACCGCAACCGCCCTCTCCACCTGGGGAACCTCTACGTACCCCCTGGCTGCCCCGCCATCGAGGGTGGTGAGGATGGAAGAGGGAGAAGAGCGGCTTCTGGCCGTGAAAGGGGCCGTCCACGACTTCGTCACCTCTTCATGCACCTCCGGGAAGAAAGGCACCGGAGCAGAACGAGGTTGTGAGCCGCGTCCCGTGCCGAGAAACCAATCATCCAGCCGTGAGGGCTCGGGACTGGGCGGTGTAGTCACCTCCAGTCCGATACTCACGGCTGCCCGGGCAAGCATGGCCGACAACTCCAAGTCCGATTCGGCAGCAGCGACAACACCCGAGGGGGGCAGCCCCGCCGAACCTTCATCCTCAGAGGTCGATAACCCATCCCCCGATGCAGCAATGGACATCTGGTCTTCGGGCGGCGCACCGAAAGACACGCTGGGACCGCTGTGAGACGGCCCAGCAGAATCAATCGGCAGCTGCACGGGACAGTCGCTGCGTGAGGAGTGAGAGGTCCGTGGGGCGTGGCCCGGCGGAGAAGCTCTCACTGTGATCCTCAGATCTCCCAGAGCGCCAGCCGGCGGCCCTCTGCTCGAGCCAGAGAGACCGGGACGGGTGGCGACAGAGGGGTCTGCTGCACTCCCCTTGAGGAGTGAGAGACGCGATCGCAGCGCTGCCATGTTCATACGCCCACAGTAGACGCATGAATCATCCACGAGCGCAGCCTCAGCGTGTTGGACGCCCAGACACTGCAGACAACGCTCGTGACCGTCACCCGAAGACAGGAAACGACCGCATCCAGAAGGACACGGACGAAACGGCATCTTGAAAAAGACGCGAATCGTCCGTGATTTGCTCTTTTAGAACTGTCTCTTTTAGCCGAAGCGCCCAGGGGAATCGCCGTCTCGCAGGGACAGTTCAACAAAAACAAAGATGAATGGCTTTGTAGTGATCTTCTTCATCGACTACTCGGCTCCGAAGCAAAAATCTAATGAGTGGATGCACCTGTCGCCCTATTTATACCCGCTGGCACGGGGAGTGGCTCAGGTGTGTTAATCCACTTGCCAATTTCATTGGCGTTTTCTCTTAAAATCAGAGATGATTGGCCTCCCAAGTGAGACCCCATTTGTCGGTCGACATAACTCGTAGTGACCGACAGATAGGGAACTTATGTTAGGACTTCAATGATCAAGATTGTCAGTTTACAGCTTTCTGAGTCCAGTAATGTTGAAATAGTGCCTCTGTTCAAATGAAGTGAAATCAATCCCAAATCTGCTCAAGAGCTTGTCTCTCTATTAGAGAAAGCTGTTTCATTCAATATTCAGTGCAAATCTTGCCAAACTGAAACATGCTTATGTCTTATGAAATAAAATGTTTTCTGCAATGCTGTAAGACAGTTTTTAATGTGTTAGAAGTTATATGCTCAAAAACTAATGTTAGGACTTCAATGATCAAGATTGTCAGTTTACAGCTTTCTGAGTCCAGTAATGTTGAAATAGTGCCTCTGTTCAAATGAAGTGAACTCAAGCCCAAATCTGCTCAAGAGCTTGTCTCTCTATTAGAGAAAGCTGTTTCATTCAATATTCAGTGCAAATCTTGCCAAACTGAAACATGCTTATGTCTTATGAAATAAAATGTTTTCTGCAATGCTGTAAGACAGTTTTTAATGTGTTAGAAGTTATATGCTCAAAAACTAATGTTAGGACTTCAATGATCAAGATTGTCAGTTTACAGCTTTCTGAGTCCAGTAATGTTGAAATAGTGCCTCTGTTCAAATGAAGTGAAATCAAGCCCAAATCTGCTCAAAAGCTTTTCTCTCTATTAGAGAAAGCTGTTTCATTCAGTATTCAGTGCAAATCTTGCCAAACTGAAAGATGTTTATGCCTTATGAAATACAATGTTTTCTGCAATGCTGTAAGACAGTTTTTAATGTGTTAGAAGTTATTTGCACAAAAACTTATGTTAGGACTTCAATGATCAAGATTGTCAGTTTACAGCTTTCTGAGTCCAGTAATGTTGAAATAGTGCCTCTGTTCAAATGAAGTGAAATCAAGCCCAAATCTGCTCAAAAGCTTTTCTCTCTATTAGAGAAAGCTGTTTCATTCAGTATTCAGTGCAAATCTTGCCAAACTGAAAGATGTTTATGCCTTATGAAATAAAATGTTTTCTGCAATGCTGTAAGACAGTTTTTAATGTGTTAGAAGTTATATGCTCAAAAACTAATGTTTGGACTTCAATGATCAAGATTGTCAGTTTACAGCTTTCTGAGTCCAGTAATGTTGAAATAGTGCCTCTGTTCAAATGAAGTGAAATCAAGCCCAAATCTGCTCAAAAGCTTTTCTCTCTATTAGAGAAAGCAGTTTCATTCAGTATTCCGTGCAAATCTTGCCAAACTGAAAGATGTTTATGCCTTATGAAATACAATGTTTTCTGCAATGCTGTAAGACAGTTTTTAATGTGTTAGAAGTTATTTGCACAAAAACTTATGTTAGGACTTCAATGATCAAGATTGTCAGTTTACAGCTTTCTAAATCCAGTAATGTTGAAATAGTGCCTCTGTTCAAATGAAGTGAAATCAAGCCCAAATCTGCTCAAAAGCTTTTCTCTCTATTAGATAAAGCTGTTTCATTCAGTATTCAGTGCAAATCTTGCCAAACTGAAAGATGTTTATGCCTTATGAAATAAAATGTTTTCTGCAATGCTGTAAGACAGTTTTTAATGTGTTAGAAGTTATATGCTCAAAAACTAATGTTTGGACTTCAATGATCAAGATTGTCAGTTTACAGCTTTCTGAGTCCAGTAATGTTGAAATAGTGCCTCTGTTCAAATGAAGTGAAATCAAGCCCAAATCTGCTCAAAAGCTTTTCTCTCTATTAGAGAAAGCTGTTTCATTCAGTATTCAGTGCAAATCTTGCCAAACTGAAAGATGTTTATGCCTTATGAAATACAATGTTTTCTGCATTGCTGTAAGACAGTTTTTAATGTGTTAGAAGTTATTTGCACAAAAACTTATGTTAGGACTTCAATGATCAAGATTGTCAGTTTACAGCTTTCTGAGTCCAGTAATGTTGAAATAGTGCCTCTGTTCAAATGAAGTGAAATCAAGCCCAAATCTGCTCAAGAGCTTGTCTCTCTATTAGAGAAAGCTGTTTCATTCAATATTCAGTGCAAATCTTGCCAAACTGAAACATGCTTATGTCTTATGAAATAAAATGTTTTCTGCAATGCTGTAAGACAGTTTTTAATGTGTTAGAAGTTATATGCTCAAAAACTAATGTTAGGACTTCAATGATCAAGATTGTCAGTTTACAGCTTTCTGAGTCCAGTAATGTTGAAATAGTGCCTCTGTTCAAATGAAGTGAAATCAAGCCCAAATCTGCTCAAGAGCTTGTCTCTCTATTAGAGAAAGCTGTTTCATTCAATATTCAGTGCAAATCTTGCCAAACTGAAACATGCTTATGTCTTATGAAATAAAATGTTTTCTGCAATGCTGTAAGACAGTTTTTAATGTGTTAGAAGTTATATGCTCAAAAACTAATGTTAGGACTTCAATGATCAAGATTGTCAGTTTACAGCTTTCTGAGTCCAGTAATGTTGAAATAGTGCCTCTTTTCAAATGAAGTGAAATCAAGCCCAAATCTGCTCAAGAGCTTGTCTCTCTATTAGAGAAAGCTGTTTCATTCAATATTCAGTGCAAATCTTGCCAAACTGAAACATGCTTATGTCTTATGAAATAAAATGTTTTCTGCAATGCTGTAAGACAGTTTTTAATGTGTTAGAAGTTATATGCTCAAAAACTAATGTTAGGACTTCAATGATCAAGATTGTCAGTTTACAGCTTTCTGAGTCCAGTAATGTTGAAATAGTGCCTCTGTTCAAATGAAGTGAAATCAAGCCCAAATCTGCTCAAAAGCCTTTCTCTCTATTAGAGAAAGCTGTTTCATTCAGTATTCAGTGCAAATCTTGCCAAACTGAAAGATGTTTATGCCTTATGAAATACAATGTTTTCTGCAATGCTGTAAGACAGTTTTTAATGTGTTAGAAGTTATTTGCACAAAAACTTATGTTAGGACTTCAATGATCAAGATTGTCAGTTTACAGCTTTCTGAGTCCAGTAATGTTGAAATAGTGCCTCTGTTCAAATGAAGTGAAATCAAGCCCAAATCTGCTCAAAAGCTTTTCTCTCTATTAGAGAAAGCTGTTTCATTCAGTATTCAGTGCAAATCTTGCCAAACTGAAAGATGTTTATGCCTTATGAAATAAAATGTTTTCTGCAATGCTGTAAGACAGTTTTTAATGTGTTAGAAGTTATATGCTCAAAAACTAATGTTTGGACTTCAATGATCAAGATTGTCAGTTTACAGCTTTCTGAGTCCAGTAATGTTGAAATAGTGCCTCTGTTCAAATGAAGTGAAATCAAGCCCAAATCTGCTCAAAAGCTTTTCTCTCTATTAGAGAAAGCTGTTTCATTCAGTATTCAGTGCAAATCTTGCCAAACTGAAAGATGTTTATGCCTTATGAAATACAATGTTTTCTGCAATGCTGTAAGACAGTTTTTAATGTGTTAGAAGTTATATGCTCAAAAACTAATGTTTGGACTTCAATGATCAAGATTGTCAGTTTACAGCTTTCTGAGTCCAGTAATGTTGAAATAGTGCCTCTGTTCAAATGAAGTGAAATCAAGCCCAAATCTGCTCAAAAGCTTTTCTCTCTATTAGAGAAAGCTGTTTCATTCAGTATTCAGTGCAAATCTTGCCAAACTGAAAGATGTTTATGCCTTATGAAATACAATGTTTTCTGCATTGCTGTAAGACAGTTTTTAATGTGTTAGAAGTTATTTGCACAAAAACTTATGTTAGGACTTCAATGATCAAGATTGTCAGTTTACAGCTTTCTGAGTCCAGTAATGTTGAAATAGTGCCTCTGTTCAAATGAAGTGAAATCAAGCCCAAATCTGCTCAAGAGCTTGTCTCTCTATTAGAGAAAGCTGTTTCATTCAATATTCAGTGCAAATCTTGCCAAACTGAAACATGCTTATGTCTTATGAAATAAAATGTTTTCTGCAATGCTGTAAGACAGTTTTTAATGTGTTAGAAGTTATATGCTCAAAAACTAATGTTAGGACTTCAATGATCAAGATTGTCAGTTTACAGCTTTCTGAGTCCAGTAATGTTGAAATAGTGCCTCTGTTCAAATGAAGTGAAATCAAGCCCAAATCTGCTCAAAAGCTTTTCTCTCTATTAGAGAAAGCTGTTTCATTCAGTATTCAGTGCAAATCTTGCCAAACTGAAAGATGTTTATGCCTTATGAAATACAATGTTTTCTGCAATGCTGTAAGACAGTTTTTAATGTGTTAGAAGTTATTTGCACAAAAACTTATGTTAGGACTTCAATGATCAAGATTGTCAGTTTACAGCTTTCTGAGTCCAGTAATGTTGAAATAGTGCCTCTGTTCAAATGAAGTGAAATCAAGCCCAAATCTGCTCAAAAGCTTTTCTCTCTATTAGAGAAAGCTGTTTCATTCAGTATTCAGTGCAAATCTTGCCAAACTGAAAGATGTTTATGCCTTATGAAATAAAATGTTTTCTGCAATGCTGTAAGACAGTTTTTAATGTGTTAGAAGTTATATGCTCAAAAACTAATGTTTAGGACTTCAATGATCAAGATTGTCAGTTTACAGCTTTCTGAGTCCAGTAATGTTGAAATAGTGCCTCTGTTCAAATGAAGTGAAATCAAGCCCAAATCTGCTCAAAAGCTTTTCTCTCTATTAGAGAAAGCTGTTTCATTCAGTATTCAGTGCAAATCTTGCCAAACTGAAAGATGTTTATGCCTTATGAAATACAATGTTTTCTGCAATGCTGTAAGACAGTTTTTAATGTGTTAGAAGTTATTTGCACAAAAACTTATGTTAGGACTTCAATGATCAAGATTGTCAGTTTACAGCTTTCTGAGTCCAGTAATGTTGAAATAGTGCCTCTGTTCAAATGAAGTGAAATCAAGCCCAAATCTGCTCAAAAGCTTTTCTCTCTATTAGAGAAAGCTGTTTCATTCAGTATTCAGTGCAAATCTTGCCAAACTGAAAGATGTTTATGCCTTATGAAATACAATGTTTTCTGCAATGCTGTAAGACAGTTTTTAATGTGTTAGAAGTTATATGCACAAAAACTTATGTTAGGACTTCAATGATCAAGATTGTCAGTTTACAGCTTTCTGAGTCCAGTAATGTTGAAATAGTGCCTCTGTTCAAATGAAGTGAAATCAAGCCCAAATCTGCTCAAAAGCTTTTCTCTCTATTAGAGAAAGCTGTTTCATTCAGTATTCAGTGCAAATCTTGCCAAACTGAAAGATGTTTATGCCTTATGAAATACAATGTTTTCTGCAATGCTGTAAGACAGTTTTTAATGTGTTAGAAGTTATATGCACAAAAACTTATGTTAGGACTTCAATGATCAAGATTGTCAGTTTACAGCTTTCTGAGTCCAGTAATGTTGAAATAGTGCCTCTGTTCAAATGAAGTGAAATCAAGCCCAAATCTGCTCAAAAGCTTTTCTCTCTATTAGAGAAAGCTGTTTCATTCAGTATTCAGTGCAAATCTTGCCAATCTGAAAGATGTTTATGCCTTATGAAATACAATGTTTTCTGCAATGCTGTAAGACAGTTTTTAATGTGTTAGAAGTTATATGCACAAAAACTTTTGTTAGGACTTCAATGATCAAGATTGTCAGTTTACAGCTTTCTGAGTCCAGTAATGTTGAAATAGTGCCTCTGTTCAAATGAAGTGAAATCAAGCCCAAATCTGCTCAAAAGCTTTTCTCTCTATTAGAGAAAGCTGTTTCATTCAGTATTCAGTGCAAATCTTGCCAAACTGAAAGATGTTTATGCCTTATGAAATACAATGTTTTCTGCCATGCTGTAAGACAGTTTTTAATGTGTTAGAAGTTATTTGCACAAAAACTTATGTTAGGACTTCAATGATCAAGATTGTCAGTTTACAGCTTTCTGAGTCCAGTAATGTTGAAATAGTGCCTCTGTTCAAATGAAGTGAAATCAAGCCCAAATCTGCTCAAGAGCTTGTCTCTCTATTAGAGAAAGCTGTTTCATTCAATATTCAGTGCAAATCTTGCCAAACTGAAACATGCTTATGTCTTATGAAATAAAATGTTTTCTGCAATGCTGTAAGACAGTTTTTAATGTGTTAGAAGTTATATGCTCAAAAACTAATGTTAGGACTTCAATGATCAAGATTGTCAGTTTACAGCTTTCTGAGTCCAGTAATGTTGAAATAGTGCCTCTGTTCAAATGAAGTGAAATCAAGCCCAAATCTGCTCAAAAGCTTTTCTCTCTATTAGAGAAAGCTGTTTCATTCAGTATTCAGTGCAAATCTTGCCAAACTGAAAGATGTTTATGCCTTATGAAATACAATGTTTTCTGCAATGCTGTAAGACAGTTTTTAATGTGTTAGAAGTTATTTGCACAAAAACGTCTCGGTTACGTACGTAACCCTCGTTCCCTGATGGAGGGAACAGAGACGTTATGTCGACCGACAAATGGGGTCTCACTTGGGAGGCCAATCATCTCTGATTTTAAGAGAAAACGCCAATGAAATTGGCAAGTGGATTAACACACCTGAGCCACTCCCCGTGCCAGCGGTTATAAATAGGGCGACAGGTGCATCCACTCATTAGGTTTTACGCTGAGGAGCCGAGAACGTGTCCCGGCAACAGCGAATGGTTCAAGGTTGTGGCATGGGGACATAACGTCTCCGTTCCCTCCATCAGGGAACGAGGGTTACGTACGTAACCGAGACGTTCCCTATCTGTCGGTCACTACGAGTTATGTCGACCGACAAATGGGGTCCTATGGAAAACGCCATAACCTGAACCTCGTCACAACCCTGAGGCGCTGCAATTGTTGACAAGCCTTGGCGTGCCACAAAAGCTACGCTTAAGGTCGTAACCTTCCCAAAGCCCCAGCGCAAATTCACTGACCTTGGTACCGAAGGGGCCAAAGGGTGAGTACATCGCTGCTGGAGAAGGCCATGCTGCTGTTCCGCCCACATAAAGTAAATGGAAGGGATTTCAACCTTCAGTGAAAGATTGCTTCAAATCTTCCCTATTTGTTCTTTCAGCTGGCAAGACAATGGGGAAGCGAGCCTTTAGGAAAGGTCGCTACGGAGACCACATCCTACCCGTAGGGAGGTGACATGTGGATATACCGATATGGACTGACCCAGGGGGCAGTACTACATATGGAAAGGGTCTCTGAGGCAGGTCCTACCTTGGAGTAGGGATGGAACGGCTGCCAGAAGAGACCGACAGAGCGATCTGTCAAGGGAAGACACGGGTTTGCCAAGAGGGAAACCTTACCGTGGAAGAATACACATATGGGATTACCCGCAGGGAACCCAGCCATATGGACACCTAGCCCAGTACAGGGGCTGACCGGCTCCGGGCATGCTAACGCCAGTACTGGGCCTGGCGACAGACTGCTCCGCCAAGTCTGACGCCGAGGGTGCTGGAGGATGCTCGACCAGGGTACGCCAACCGGGGAACTCTACTGGGAGAAGAAGGCGCTCACATCCCCGTGTTAGGGGGAATGGCGCAGCAAGCGAGACACCCAGCCAGCCCTTCCCGCCAATTACCTGTTACCCAACACACGGGAGGAAACTGGCTCTACACGGAGGTTGTAAAACCTCGCAAAGGTGTTAGGTGTCGCCCAGCCCGCAGCTCGACAAACGTCTGCCAGAGAGGCGCCGTGCGCCAACGCATAGGAGGAGGCCACACTCCGTGTGGAGTGGGCCCTCACCCCCAGGGGGCACGGCTCGCCTTGGGAATGGTAAGCCAAGGCGATGGCGTCCACTATCCAGTGGGCCAACCTCTGCTTAGAGACAGCCTTCCCCTTCTGCTGACCTCCAAAGCAGACCAGGAGCTGCTCAGAGCTTCTGAAGCTCTGGGTGCGGTCCACGTATATGCGAAGCGCTCTTACGGGACACAGCAACGACAAGGCTGGATCTGCCTCCTCCGGGGGCAGCGCTTGCAGATTCACCACCTGGTCTCGGAAGGGAGTGGTGGGAACCTTGGGCACGTATCCAGGCCGGGGTCTCAGGACAACATGAGAGTAGGCCGGCCCGAACACAAGGCACTCTTCACTTACCGAAATGCTTGGAGGTCCCCGACCCTCTTGATGGAAGTGAGCGCGATCAGGAGCGCTGTCTTGAGAGACAGGAACTTCAGCTCAACCGAATCCAGCAGCTCAAAGGGACCCCTCTGAAGTCCCGCCAGGACAATAGAGAGGTCCCAGGAGGGAATCAGGGGTGTCCTAGGAGGATGTAACCTTCTGGCACCCCTCAGGAACCTAACGATCAGGTCATGCCTCCCCAGGGACCGGCCGTCCACTGCATCGTGATGTGCTGCAATGGCAGCCACATACACCTTCAGGGTGGAGGGTGACAGCCCACGCTCCAGCCTACCTTGCAGGAAAGAAAGCACGACTCTGACCGGGCATCTCCGGGGGTCTTCTCGGTGAGAAGAACACCAATTCGTGAACAGACTCCACTTCAGAGCATAGGCCTGCCTCGTAGAAGGGGCTCTAGCCTGAGTGATAGTGTCTACCACCGCTGGGGGCAGATCACTTAGGTCTGCCGCGTCCCGTCTAGAAGCCACACGTGGAGGTTCCAGAGATCTGGACGCGGGTGCCAAATGGTGCCAAGCCCCTGAGAGAGAAGGTCTCTCCTCAGGGGGATGCGCCAGGGAGGGGCTGTCACGAGGAGCATGAGTTCCGAAAACCAGGTCCGGGTGGGCCAGTAAGGCGCAACCAACAGGACCTGTTCCTCGTCCTCCCTGACCTTGCACAGTGTCTGTGCGAGCAGGCTCACTGGGGGAAACGCATACTTGCGTAAAGCCCGAGGCCAGCTGTGTGCCAGTGCATCTGTGCCCAGGGGGGCCTGGGACAGGGAATAGTACAGCTGGCAGTGGGAGGACTCGTGGGAAGCAAACAGGTCTACCTGGGCTTCCCCGAATCGACTCCAGATCAGCTGGACCGTCTGGGGATGGAGTCGCCATTCCCCGGGGAAAGTGAGCTGTCGTGAGAGCGCGTCGGCTGCACGATTGAGCTCCCCCGGGATGTGGACAGCGCGCAGCGACTTGAGCCACGTCTGACTCCAGAGGAGGAGATGACGGGCGAGTTGAGACATGCGACGTGATCGTAACCCGCCTTGTTGGTTGATGTACGAAACAGCCGCAGTGTTGTCCGTGCGGACCAACACGTGCTTGTCCAGCACTAGCGGACGAAACCGTCGCAAAGCTAGATGCACTGCCAGCAACTCCAGGCAGTTGATGTGCCAAAGCAGTCGAGGTCCTGTCCAGGACCCTGAGGCTGCCTGCCCGTTGCATGTCGCGGCCCAGCCCGAGTTGGAGGCATCTGTTGTGACAACAACGTGCCGGGACACTTGTTCTAAGGGCACGCCGGCCCGTAGAAAGGCAAGGTCCGACCAAGGACTGAATAGGCGGCGACACATCAGTGTGATGGTGACACGATGTGTACCGCGGCGCCATGCCCATCTCGGGACTCGGGAGTGTAACCAGTGCTGAAGTGGTCTCATATGAAGCAACCCGAGCGGCGTGACTGCGGCTGCGGATGCCATATGCCACAGGAGCCTCTGAAAGTGTTTCAGCGGTACCACTGTCCTGCCTCTGAAGGAACTCAGGCAGTTCAGCACTGAGTGGGCACGCTCGCTGGTGAGACGTGCCGTCATACTCACCGAGTCTAACTCCATACCGAGATAAGAGATTCTCTGCACAGGGGAGAGCTTGCTCTTCTCTCGGTTGACCTGAAGCCCCAACTGACTGAGGTCCCGAAGCACGAAGTCCCTGTGATCGCACAACTCTTCTCGGGACCGGGCCATAATGAGCCAGTCGTCGAGATAGTTGAGGATCCTGATGCCCACTTCCCAAAGTGGGGCAAGGGCGCCCTCCGCGACCTTCGTGAAGACACGGGGGGACAGGGAGAGCCCGAAGGGGAGGACCTTGTACTGCCATGCCTGACCCTCGAAAGCAAAGCGCAGGAACGGTCTGTGACGAGGGAGGATAGAGACATGAAAGTACGCGTCTTTCAGGTCGATCGCTGCAAACCAGTCCTGGGGCTGGACGCATTTGATAATGCGTTTCTGCGTCAACATCCTGAACGGGAGCTTGTGTAGGGCCCGATTCAAGACTCGCAGATCCAGGATAGGTCGAAGGCCACCGCTCTTCTTGGGCACGATGAAGTAAGGGCTGTAAAACCCCGTCCTCATCTCGGCTGGAGGGACCGGCTCGATTGCATCCTTCGCCAGGAGGACAGCAATCTCCTCGCGCAAGACAGGGGCGTCCTGGACTGCCACCGAAGTCTTGAGCACGCCATTGAACTTGGGGGGTCGCCGGGCGAATTGAATCGCATAGCCGAGTCGAACCGTCCGGATGAGCCAGCGTGACGTCCGGCCAGTGGCGGAACAGAACAAAACAGAAACTGAAGATT
The DNA here is from genome assembly GCF_003368295.1 of Carassius auratus. Taxonomy (NCBI): domain Eukaryota; kingdom Metazoa; phylum Chordata; class Actinopteri; order Cypriniformes; family Cyprinidae; genus Carassius; species Carassius auratus. Next base: position 7,432 of record NW_020526964.1, on the reverse strand, counting down.
CTCCGCCCGGCCCTCCTCCGGGGGAAGGAGTGGCGCTGTCTTCGCCATCTCCTGAAGAGCAGTTCTCCGCATCTCCAAGTTGCCCGTGTCAGGGCCGCTTGGTCGACTTCTTGGAGGACTTCGCAGCCGGGAGTGACACGGGGGGCGCCGCTCTCCTGCGCGGGGCTCGACGCGCCGGCCTCGAAGAACTCTCAGCATGGGGCGGAGCTGGCGTAGAGGACGCAGGGGGGCGCCCACGGCGACGAGCGGGCTGAGGCGCTACCCGCGACGGAACGGTGGCAGCCGGAGAGACACGTCGGGGCAGGATGTGCTGGATGGCCTCAGTCTGCTTCTGTACCGCCGAGAACTGCTGGGCAAAGTCCTCGACAGTGTCGCCGAACAGGCCTGCCTGGGAGATGGGGGCGTCGAGAAAGCGCGCTTTGTCCATGTCCCTCATCTCAGCCAGGTTCAGCCAGAGATGCCGCTCCTGGACCACCAGCGTGGACATCGCCTTCCCGAGGGACCGCGCCGTGACCTTCGTTGCCCGTAAGGCGAAGTCAGTCGCCGTGCGCAGCTCCTGCATCAACCCCGGGTCGGTACCACCCTCGTGCATGGCTTTGAGTGCCTTGGCTTGGTGTACCTGCAGGATAGCCATGGCATGCAGGGCAGAGGCAGCTTGGCCCGCAGCACTGTAGGCCTTGGCAGCGAGTGCGGCCGTCAGCTTACAGGCCTTGGATGGGAGGCGCGGACGATTCCTCCAAGTGGCGGCGTTTTGTGGGCACAAGTGCACCGCAACCGCCCTCTCCACCTGGGGAACCTCTACGTACCCCCTGGCTGCCCCGCCATCGAGGGTGGTGAGGATGGAAGAGGGAGAAGAGCGGCTTCTGGCCGTGAAAGGGGCCGTCCACGACTTCGTCACCTCTTCATGCACCTCCGGGAAGAAAGGCACCGGAGCAGAACGAGGTTGTGAGCCGCGTCCCGTGCCGAGAAACCAATCATCCAGCCGTGAGGGCTCGGGACTGGGCGGTGTAGTCACCTCCAGTCCGATACTCACGGCTGCCCGGGCAAGCATGGCCGACAACTCCAAGTCCGATTCGGCAGCAGCGACAACACCCGAGGGGGGCAGCCCCGCCGAACCTTCATCCTCAGAGGTCGATAACCCATCCCCCGATGCAGCAATCGACATCTGGTCTTCGGGCGGCGCACCGAAAGACACGCTGGGACCGCTGTGAGACGGCCCAGCAGAATCAATCGGCAGCTGCACGGGACAGTCGCTGCGTGAGGAGTGAGAGGTCCGTGGGGCGTGGCCCGGCGGAGAAGCTCTCACTGTGATCCTCAGATCTCCCAGAGCGCCAGCCGGCGGCCCTCTGCTCGAGCCAGAGAGACCGGGACGGGTGGCGACAGAGGGGTCTGCTGCACTCCCCTTGAGGAGTGAGAGACGCGATCGCAGCGCTGCCATGTTCATACGCCCACAGTAGACGCATGAATCATCCACGAGCGCAGCCTCAGCGTGTTGGACGCCCAGACACTGCAGACAACGCTCGTGACCGTCACCCGAAGACAGGAAACGACCGCATCCAGAAGGACACGGACGAAACGGCATCTTGAAAAAGACGCGAATCGTCCGTGATTTGCTCTTTTAGAACTGTCTCTTTTAGCCGAAGCGCCCAGGGGAATCGCCGTCTCGCAGGGACACCGCTGTAACGCGCCGTCACACCGACCAGGAACAGTTCAACAAAAACAAAGATGAATGGCTTTGTAGTGATCTTCTTCATCGACTACTCGGCTCCGAAGCAAAAATCTAATGAGTGGATGCACCTGTCGCCCTATTTATACCCGCTGGCATGGGGAGTGGCTCAGGTGTGTTAATCCACTTGCCAATTTCATTGGCGTTTTCTCTTAAAATCAGAGATGATTGGCCTCCCAAGTGAGACCCCATTTGTCGGTCGACATAACTCGTAGTGACCGACAGATAGGGAACTTATGTTAGGACTTCAATGATCAAGATTGTCAGTTTACAGCTTTCTGAGTCCAGTAATGTTGAAATAGTGCCTCTGTTCAAATGAAGTGAAATCAAGCCCAAATCTGCTCAAGAGCTTGTCTCTCTATTAGAGAAAGCTGTTTCATTCAATATTCAGTGCAAATCTTGCCAAACTGAAACATGCTTATGTCTTATGAAATAAAATGTTTTCTGCAATGCTGTAAGACAGTTTTTAATGTGTTAGAAGTTATATGCTCAAAAACTAATGTTAGGACTTCAATGATCAAGATTGTCAGTTTACAGCTTTCTGAGTCCAGTAATGTTGAAATAGTGCCTCTGTTCAAATGAAGTGAAATCAAGCCCAAATCTGCTCAAAAGCTTTTCTCTCTATTAGAGAAAGCTGTTTCATTCAGTATTCAGTGCAAATCTTGCCAAACTGAAAGATGTTTATGCCTTATGAAATAAAATGTTTTCTGCAATGCTGTAAGACAGTTTTTAATGTGTTAGAAGTTATATGCTCAAAAACTAATGTTTGGACTTCAATGATCAAGATTGTCAGTTTACAGCTTTCTGAGTCCAGTAATGTTGAAATAGTGCCTCTGTTCAAATGAAGTGAAATCAAGCCCAAATCTGCTCAAGAGCTTTTCTCTCTATTAGAGAAAGCTGTTTCATTCAGTATTCCGTGCAAATCTTGCCAAACTGAAAGATGTTTATGCCTTATGAAATACAATGTTTTCTGCAATGCTGTAAGACAGTTTTTAATGTGTTAGAAGTTATTTGCACAAAAACTTATGTTAGGACTTCAATGATCAAGATTGTCAGTTTACAGCTTTCTAAATCCAGTAATGTTGAAATAGTGCCTCTGTTCAAATGAAGTGAAATCAAGCCCAAATCTGCTCAAAAGCTTTTCTCTCTATTAGAGAAAGCTGTTTCATTCAGTATTCAGTGCAAATCTTGCCAAACTGAAAGATGTTTATGCCTTATGAAATAAAATGTTTTCTGCAATGCTGTAAGACAGTTTTTAATGTGTTAGAAGTTATATGCTCAAAAACTAATGTTTGGACTTCAATGATCAAGATTGTCAGTTTACAGCTTTCTGAGTCCAGTAATGTTGAAATAGTGCCTCTGTTCAAATGAAGTGAAATCAAGCCCAAATCTGCTCAAAAGCTTTTCTCTCTATTAGAGAAAGCTGTTTCATTCAGTATTCAGTGCAAATCTTGCCAAACTGAAAGATGTTTATGCCTTATGAAATACAATGTTTTCTGCATTGCTGTAAGACAGTTTTTAATGTGTTAGAAGTTATTTGCACAAAAACTTATGTTAGGACTTCAATGATCAAGATTGTCAGTTTACAGCTTTCTGAGTCCAGTAATGTTGAAATAGTGCCTCTGTTCAAATGAAGTGAAATCAAGCCCAAATCTGCTCAAGAGCTTGTCTCTCTATTAGAGAAAGCTGTTTCATTCAATATTCAGTGCAAATCTTGCCAAACTGAAACATGCTTATGTCTTATGAAATAAAATGTTTTCTGCAATGCTGTAAGACAGTTTTTAATGTGTTAGAAGTTATATGCTCAAAAACTAATGTTAGGACTTCAATGATCAAGATTGTCAGTTTACAGCTTTCTGAGTCCAGTAATGTTGAAATAGTGCCTCTGTTCAAATGAAGTGAAATCAAGCCCAAATCTGCTCAAGAGCTTGTCTCTCTATTAGAGAAAGCTGTTTCATTCAATATTCAGTGCAAATCTTGCCAAACTGAAACATGCTTATGTCTTATGAAATAAAATGTTTTCTGCAATGCTGTAAGACAGTTTTTAATGTGTTAGAAGTTATATGCTCAAAAACTAATGTTAGGACTTCAATGATCAAGATTGTCAGTTTACAGCTTTCTGAGTCCAGTAATGTTGAAATAGTGCCTCTTTTCAAATGAAGTGAAATCAAGCCCAAATCTGCTCAAGAGCTTGTCTCTCTATTAGAGAAAGCTGTTTCATTCAATATTCAGTGCAAATCTTGCCAAACTGAAACATGCTTATGTCTTATGAAATAAAATGTTTTCTGCAATGCTGTAAGACAGTTTTTAATGTGTTAGAAGTTATATGCTCAAAAACTAATGTTAGGACTTCAATGATCAAGATTGTCAGTTTACAGCTTTCTGAGTCCAGTAATGTTGAAATAGTGCCTCTGTTCAAATGAAGTGAAATCAAGCCCAAATCTGCTCAAAAGCCTTTCTCTCTATTAGAGAAAGCTGTTTCATTCAGTATTCAGTGCAAATCTTGCCAAACTGAAAGATGTTTATGCCTTATGAAATACAATGTTTTCTGCAATGCTGTAAGACAGTTTTTAATGTGTTAGAAGTTATTTGCACAAAAACTTATGTTAGGACTTCAATGATCAAGATTGTCAGTTTACAGCTTTCTGAGTCCAGTAATGTTGAAATAGTGCCTCTGTTCAAATGAAGTGAAATCAAGCCCAAATCTGCTCAAAAGCTTTTCTCTCTATTAGAGAAAGCTGTTTCATTCAGTATTCAGTGCAAATCTTGCCAAACTGAAAGATGTTTATGCCTTATGAAATACAATGTTTTCTGCAATGCTGTAAGACAGTTTTTAATGTGTTAGAAGTTATATGCTCAAAAACTAATGTTTGGACTTCAATGATCAAGATTGTCAGTTTACAGCTTTCTGAGTCCAGTAATGTTGAAATAGTGCCTCTGTTCAAATGAAGTGAAATCAAGCCCAAATCTGCTCAAAAGCTTTTCTCTCTATTAGAGAAAGCTGTTTCATTCAGTATTCAGTGCAAATCTTGCCAAACTGAAAGATGTTTATGCCTTATGAAATACAATGTTTTCTGCATTGCTGTAAGACAGTTTTTAATGTGTTAGAAGTTATTTGCACAAAAACTTATGTTAGGACTTCAATGATCAAGATTGTCAGTTTACAGCTTCTGAGTCCAGTAATGTTGAAATAGTGCCTCTGTTCAAATGAAGTGAAATCAAGCCCAAATCTGCTCAAGAGCTTGTCTCTCTATTAGAGAAAGCTGTTTCATTCAATATTCAGTGCAAATCTTGCCAAACTGAAACATGCTTATGTCTTATGAAATAAAATGTTTTCTGCAATGCTGTAAGACAGTTTTTAATGTGTTAGAAGTTATATGCTCAAAAACTAATGTTAGGACTTCAATGATCAAGATTGTCAGTTTACAGCTTTCTGAGTCCAGTAATGTTGAAATAGTGCCTCTGTTCAAATGAAGTGAAATCAAGCCCAAATCTGCTCAAAAGCTTTTCTCTCTATTAGAGAAAGCTGTTTCATTCAGTATTCAGTGCAAATCTTGCCAAACTGAAAGATGTTTATGCCTTATGAAATACAATGTTTTCTGCAATGCTGTAAGACAGTTTTAATGTGTTAGAAGTTATTTGCACAAAAACTTATGTTAGGACTTCAATGATCAAGATTGTCAGTTTACAGCTTTCTGAGTCCAGTAATGTTGAAATAGTGCCTCTGTTCAAATGAAGTGAAATCAAGCCCAAATCTGCTCAAAAGCTTTTCTCTCTATTAGAGAAAGCTGTTTCATTCAGTATTCAGTGCAAATCTTGCCAAACTGAAAGATGTTATGCCTTATGAAATAAAATGTTTTCTGCAATGCTGTAAGACAGTTTTTAATGTGTTAGAAGTTATATGCTCAAAAAACTAATGTTTGGACTTCAATGATCAAGATTGTCAGTTTACAGCTTTCTGAGCCAGTAAAGTTGAAATAGTGCCTCTGTTCAAATGAAGTGAAATCAAGCCAAATCTGCTCAAAAGCTTTTCTCTCTATTAGAGAAAGCTGTTTCATTCAGTATTCCGTGCAAATCTTGCCAAACTGAAAGATGTTTATGCCTTATGAAATACAATGTTTTCTGCAATGCTGTAAGACAGTTTTTAATGTGTTAGAAGTTATTTGCACAAAAACTTATGTTAGGACTTCAATGATCAAGATTGTCAGTTTACAGCTTTCTGAGTCCAGTAATGTTGAAATAGTGCCTCTGTTCAAATGAAGTGAAATCAAGCCCAAATCTGCTCAAAAGCTTTTCTCTCTATTAGAGAAAGCTGTTTCATTCAGTATTCAGTGCAAATCTTGCCAAACTGAAAGATGTTTATGCCTTATGAAATACAATGTTTTCTGCAATGCTGTAAGACAGTTTTTAATGTGTTAGAAGTTATATGCACAAAAAACTTATGTTAGGACTTCAATGATCAAGATTGTCAGTTTACAGCTTTCTGAGTCCAGTAATGTTGAAATAGTGCCTCTGTTCAAATGAAGTGAAATCAAGCCCAAATCTGCTCAAAAGCTTTTCTCTCTATTAGAGAAAGCTGTTTCATTCAGTATTCAGTGCAAATCTTGCCAAACTGAAAGATGTTTATGCCTTATGAAATAAAATGTTTTCTGCAATGCTGTAAGACAGTTTTTAATGTGTTAGAAGTTATATGCACAAAAACTTATGTTAGGACTTCAATGATCAAGATTGTCAGTTTACAGCTTTCTGAGTCCAGTAATGTTGAAATAGTGCCTCTGTTCAAATGAAGTGAAAATCAAGCCAAATCTGCTCAAAAGCTTTCTCTCTATTTAGAGAAAGCTGTTTCATTCAGTATTCAGTGCAAATCTTGCCAATCTGAAAGATGTTTATGCCTTATGAAATACAATGTTTTCTGCAATGCTGTAAGACAGTTTTTAATGTGTTTAGAAGTTATATGCACAAAAAACTTTGTTAGGACTTCAATGATCAAGATTGTCAGTTTACAGCTTTCTGAGTCCAGTAATGTTGAAATAGTGCCTCTGTTCAAAATGAAGTGAAATCAAGCCCAAAATCTGCTCAAAAGCTTTTCTCTATTAGAGAAGCTGTTTCATTCAGTATTCAGTGCAAATCTTGCCAAACTGAAAATGTTTATGCCTTATGAAATACAATGTTTTCTGCATGCTGTAAGACAGTTTTTAATGTGTAGAAGTTATTTGCACAAAAACTTATGTTAGGACTTCAATGATCAAGATTTGTCAGTTTACAGCTTTCTGAGTCCAGTAATGTTGAAATAGATGGCCTCTGTTCAAATGAAGTGAAATCAAGGCCCAAAATCTGCTCAAAGCTTGTTTCTCTTTCTATTAGAGAGAAAGCTGTTTCATTCAATATTCAGTGCAAATCTTGCCAAACTGAAAATGCTTATTCTTATGAAAATAAATGTTTTTCTGCAATGCTCGTAAGACAGTTTTTAATGTGTTAGAAGTTTATATGCTCAAAAACTAAGTTAGGACTTCAATGATCAAGATTGTCAGTTTACAGCTTTCTGAGTCCAGTAATGTTGAAATAGTGCCTCTGTTCAAATGAAGTGAAATCAAGCCCAAATTCTGCTCAAAAGCTTCTTCTCTCATTAGCAGACAAGCTGTTTCCATTTCAGTATTCAGTTGCAAATCTTGCCAAACTTGACCAGATGCTTGATGCCTTATGAAA
>NW_020526963.1:32500-37500 GCF_003368295.1 Carassius auratus | reverse complement strand
AGTACAATTATATAAGTAGGAAAGAAAACCCAAAAGCTTAAAGCACCTGTATTCCTAGGCAGTCTCTCATCCAAGTACTAACCAGACCTAAACCTGCTAAGATTCAGATATCGGGCATTGACTTTTTTTTTTTTTTTTTTTTGTGCAAGATTATTATATAAATCGTGAAATTTTGCAAAAAGTTTAAAGCACCTGGTATTCCCAGGCAGTCTCCAAACCATGTACTAACCAGGCCCAAACCTGCTAATATTCAGAGATCGGGCATTGACTCTATTTTTTTTGGGCAAAATTATTATATACTAAGTGAAAAGTTTCCAAATAGCTTACAGCACCTGGTATTCCCAGGCGGTCTCCCATCCAAGTACTAACCAGGCCCAAAACCTGCTTAGCTTCCGAGAGCAGACGAGATCGGGCATAGCCAGGTTGGTATGGCCGTAAGCGAAGACTGCTGCAAAGAGAGGGCTATTTAAAGATCATCCCATCTAATCGCCAGTACATTATACAAGTAGGAAAGAAAACCCAAAGCTTAAAGCACCTGGTATTCCTAGGCAGTCTCTCATCCAAGTACTAACCAGACCTAAACCTGCTAAGATTCAGATATCGGGCATTGACTTTTTTTTTTTTTTTTTTTTTTTTTTTTTGCAAGATTTTTATTTAAATCGTGAAATTTTCCAAAAAGTTTAAAGCACCTGGTATTCCCAGGCAGTCTCCAAACCATGTACTAACCAGGCCCAAACCTGCTAATATTCAGAGATCGGGCATTGACTCTATTTTTGGCAAAATTATTATATACTAAGTGAAAAGTTTCCAAAAAGCTTACAGCACCTGGTATTCCCAGGCGGTCTCCCATCCAAGTACTAACCAGGCCCAAACCTGCTTAGCTTCCGAGAGCAGACGAGATCGGGCATAGCCAGGTTGGTATGGCCGTAAGCGAAGACTGCTGCAAAGGAGAGGGCTATTTAAAGACCATCCCATCTAATCGCCAGTACATATATAAGTAGGAAAGAAAACCCAAAAGCTTAAAGCACCTGGTATTCCTAGGCAGTCTCTCATCCAAGTACTAACCAGACCTAAACCTGCTAAGATTCAGAGATCGGGCATTGACTTTTTTTTTTTTTGCAAGATATATATAAATCGTGGAAATTTTCCAAAAAGTTTAAAGCACCTGGTATTCCCAGGCAGTCTCCTATCCACTGTACTAACCAGGCCCAAACCTGCTAATATTCAGAGATCGGGCATTGACTCTATTTTTGGCTAAATTTATTAATATACAAAGTGAAAAGTTTCAAAAAAGCTTAAAGCACCTGGTATTCCTAGGCAGTCTCTCATTCCAAGTACTAACCAGACCTAAACCTGCTAAGATTCAAGATATCGGGCATTGACTTTTTTTTTTTTTTTTTTGCAAGATTATTATATAAATCGTGAAATTTTCCAAAAAGTTTAAAGCACCTGGTATTCCCAGGCAGTCTCCAAACCATGTACTAACCAGGCCCAAACCTGCTAATATTCAGAGATCGGGCATTGACTCTATTTTTTGGCAAAATTATTATATACAAAGTGAAAAGTTTCAAAAAATCTTAAAGCACCTGGTATTCCTAGCCAGTCTCTCATCCAAGTACTAACCAGACCTAAACCTGGTAAGATTCAGAGATCGGGCATTGACTCTTTTTTTTTTTTTTTTTTTTTTTTTTTGCAAGATTATTATATAAATCGTGAAATTTTCCAAAAAAGTTTAAAGCACCTGGTATTCCCCGGCAGTCTCCAAACCATGCTACTAACCAGGCCCAAACCTGCTAATATTCAGAGATCGGGCATTTGACTCTATTTTTTGGCAAAATTATTATATACTAAGTGAAAAGTTTCCAAAAAGCTTACAGCACCTGGTATTCCCAGGCCGTCTCCCATCCAAGTACTAACCAGGCCCAAACCTGCTTAGCTTCCAAGAGCAGACGAGATCGGCATAGCCAGGTTGGTATGGCCGTAAGCGGAAGACTGCTGCAAAGAGAGGGCTATTTAAAGACCATCCCATCTAATCGCCAGTACATTATATAAGTAGGAAAGAAAACCCAAAAGCTTAAAGCACCTGGTATTCCTAGGCAGTCTCTCATCCAAGTACTAACCAGACCTAAACCTGCTAAGATTCAGATATCGGGCATTGACTTTTTTTTTTTTTTTTTGCAAGATTATTATATAAATCGTGAAATTTTCCAAAAAGTTTAAAGCACCTGGTATTCCCAGGCAGTCTCCTATCCATGTTACTAACCAGGCCCAAACCTGCTAATATTCAGAGATCGGGCATTGACTCTATTTTTGGCAAAATTATTATATACTAAGTGAAAAGTTTCCAAAAAGCTTACAGCACCTGGTATTCCCAGGCGGTCTCCCATCCAAGTACTAACCAGGCCCAAACCTGCTTAGCTTCCGAGAGCAGACGAGATCGGGCATAGCCAGGTTGGTATGGCCGTAAGCGAAGACTGCTGCAAAGAGAGGGCTATTTAAAGACCATCCCATCTAATCGCCAGTACATTATATAAGTAGGAAAGAAACCCAAAAGCTTAAAGCACCTGGTATTCCTAGGCAGTCTCTCATCCAAGTACTAACCAGACCTAAACCTGCTAAGATTCAGATATCGGGCATTGACTTTTTTTTTTTTTTTTTTTTTTTGCAAGATTATTATATAAATCGTGAAATTTTCCAAAAAGCTTACAGCACCTGGTATTCCCAGGCGGTCTCCCATCCAAGTACTAACCAGGCCCAAACCTGCTTAGCTTCCGAGAGCAGACGAGATCGGGCATAGCCAGGTTGGTATGGCCGTAAGCGAAGACTGCTGCAAAGAGAGGGCTATTTAAAGACCAGCCCATCTAATCACCGGTATATTATATAAGTAGCAAAGAAAACCCAAAAGCTTAAAGCACCTAGTATTCCTAGGCAGTCTCTCATCCAAGTACTAACCAGACCTAAACCTGCTAAGATTCAGATATCGGGCATTGACTTTTTTTTTTTTTTTGCAAGATTATTATATAAATCGTGAAATTTTCCAAAAAGTTTAAAGCACCTGGTATTCCCAGGCAGTCTCCTATCCATGTACTAACCAGGCCCAAACCTGCTAATATTCAGAGATCGGGCATTGACTCTATTTTTTGGCTAAATTATTATATACAAAGTGAAAAGTTTCAAAAAAGCTTAAAGCACCTGGTATTCCTAGGCAGTCTCTCATCCAAGTACTAACCAGACCTAAACCTGGTAAGATTCAGAGATCGGGCATTGACTCTTTTTTTTTTTTTTTTTTTTTTGCAAGATTATTTATATAAATCGTGAAATTTTCCAAAAAGTTTAAAGCACCTGGTATTCCCAGGCAGTCTCCAAACCATGTACTAACCAGGCCCAAACCTGCTAATATTCAGAGATCGGGCATTGACTCTATTTTTTGGCAAAATTATTATAAACTAAGTGAAAAGTTTCCAAAAAGCTTAAAGCACCTGGTATTCCCAGGCGGTCTCCCATCCAAGTACTAACCAGGCCCAAACCTGCTTAGCTTCCGAGAGCAGACGAGATCGGGCATAGCCAGGTTGGTATGGCCGTAAGCGAAGACTGCTGCAAAGAGAGGGCTATTTAAAGACCAGCCCATCTAATCACCAGTACATTATATAAGTAGGAAAGAAAACCCAAAAGCTTAAAGCACCTGGTATTCCTAGGCAGTCTCTCATCCAAGTACTAACCAGACCTAAACCTGCTAAGATTCAGATATCGGGCATTGACTTTTTTTTTTTTTTGCAAGATTATTATATAAATCGTGAAATTTTCCAAAAAGTTTAAAGCACCTGGTATTCCCAGGCAGTCTCCAAACCATGTACTAACCAGGCCCAAACCTGCTAATATTCAGAGATCGGGCATTGACTCTATTTTTTGGCAAAATTATTATATACTAAGTGAAAAGTTTCCAAAAAGCTTACAGCACCTGGTATTCCCAGGCGGTCTCCCATCCAAGTACTAACCAGGCCCAAACCTGCTTAGCCTCCGAGAGCAGACAAGATCGGGCATAGCCAGGTTGGCATGGCCGTAAGCGAAGACTGCTGCAAAGAGAGGGCTATTTAAAGACCAGCCCATCTAATCACCAGTACATTATATAAGTAGGAAAGAAAACCCAAAAGCTTAAAGCACCTGGTATTCCTAGGCAGTCTCTCATCCAAGTACTAACCAGACCTAAACCTGCTAAGATTCAGATATCGGGCATTTACTTTTTTTTTTTTTTTTTTTTTTTTGCAAGATTATTATATAAATCGTGAAATTTTCCAAAAAGTTTAAAGCACCTGGTATTCCCAGGCAGTCTCCAAACCATGTACTAACCAGGCCCAAACCTGCTAATATTCAGAGATCAGGCATTGACTCTATTTTTTGGCAAAATTATTATATACTAAGTGAAAAGTTTCCAAAAAGCTTACAGCACCTGGTATTCCCAGGCGGTCTCCCATCCAAGTACTAACCAGGCCCAAACCTGCTTAGCTTCCGAGAGCAGACGAGATCGGGCATAGCCAGGTTGGTATGGCCATAAGCGAAGACTGCTGCAAAGAGAGGGCTATTTAAAGACCATCCCATCTAATCGCCAGTACATTATATAAGTAGGAAAGAAAACCCAAAAGCTTAAAGCACCTGGTATTCCTAGGCAGTCTCTCATCCAAGTACTAACCAGACCTAAACCTGCTAAGATTCAGATATCGGGCATTGACTTTTTTTTTTTTTTTTTTTTGTGCAAGATTATTATATAAATCGTGAAATTTTGCAAAAAGTTTAAAGCACCTGGTATTCCCAGGCAGTCTCCAAACCATGTACTAACCAGGCCCAAACCTGCTAATATTCAGAGATCGGGCATTGACTCTATTTTTTTGGCAAAATTATTATATACTAAGTGAAAAGTTTCCAAATAGCTTACAGCACCTGGTATTCCCAGGCGGTCTCCCATCCAAGTACTAACCAGGCCCAAACCTGCTTAGCTTCCGAGA
>NW_020526963.1:22500-27500 GCF_003368295.1 Carassius auratus | reverse complement strand
AAAAGAAATAAGGAAATAAAAAAAGTACATAAGTAAGGAGAAAAAATAAAATAATAATAATAATAATAAAATAACAAAATTACAATTAAAATCTTTCAGGCAAAATCACATTAAAACCTGACCATGTTTTAATAATGTATGGATTGTTTTCTACAATGTATTTGTCAAATACATCCATTTGTGCATTAATATTAAAATAGTCGTATATGTCTTCCATCACTGCAGTCAGATACTGTTTAAATAAGTTACATAATGAAAGTTCTTTGTTTTTCATTTTCATTATATTCCTTCTTCTCCAAATCGTATATCTTGCTACTGTTAACCATAAATTTAATGCATAAACATTTTGTGCAGTTCCATTAAAACCAAATAAAATCAATGTTTCCCATTTCTCTAACCAATCATTCTGATCATTTAAAAAGTCCCCCACAATTTTCCTTAACATCTTCATAAAATTGTCTAATTTTTTACATTTTAAAAACAAATGTAACACTCCTTCATCTTTTTCCATACATAATTTACATTTTGCATCTTGTGCTATTCCAATTTTTGCCAATTTCATTTCAGTCATTAAAACATTGTGTCTCAACAAGAAATCCAAATTATGCAGGGCGGGACTTTTAAACCTACATTTTACATTTTTCCAGATTTTTGTTACATCTAATTCACAAAAAGACCTTTCCCAAAAATCTGTTGCTTTTGGTCTTAAAAATACAAGATCACATAAACAAACATAAAACATTTTAAGAACACAGCCATTGAAAGGAATCTGTTCATCATTTCTTTTTAAAAAAACTCCAGGTTTCTCATTTCCTGTTTCTTCATCGTCAATGCTTTTAATCCACTGTAGTGGCACAGCTTCTTTTAATTTTATGTATTGCTCCTTAATCAGCTTTCTATTTTCTATATCTTCATTCTCTTCTAATATGTCTATAATTGCCTGTAAAGGTAAAAACCCAGGTTTTACCTCATATAAAATGTCTTTGACTTGTCTTAATCCTGCATAATACCATTTCTTATAAAAAATTGTATTACTATTCCTTAAAATCAATTTGTTTAAGAAAAGGGGCTGTTTCAATAGTTGCTCTCTTCCTTTAAACTCCACATGAACCTTCCCTTTAAAAACTTTCCATGCTCTTAAGACTTCTTTATAAAATTCAGGTATCTTCTCAAGCATATTATCTGTAAAATTCATCCACATAAAATCATCCCCCATTTTCCCACACTTATTTATAAAGAAACTCATAATTTTTTTCCATACCATATCATCATTATTCCAAAACTTTTTTACTGTCTTTATTCTCATACTCTTCATTCTTACCATTGGATCTATGAGTCTCAAACCTCCCTTTTCCACCTCCCCAATTATTGTGTCATATGCTATTTTTGCTGGCTTATCATCCCATAAAAACTTTAAAATATAAGTTTTTATTCTTTTGTACGCCCATGCTGGCAGACTAACCACACTTAAAATATACCACATCTTAGACAGGAATAAAGAATTTAGAACTAATACTTTCCCTTTTAAAAACAATTCTCTTTGTTTCCAAAAGTTAAGTCTTTTTTCCATTTTGCCTATAACCTCCTCCCAAATCAGGTCTCTTGTTTTCATTTCATCTTTCCCAAGTATAACTCCTAAAATCTTTAATTGGTTCTTCTGCTCTTTAAATTCCCATTGTCTTCCCAAAGTATCCACCTTCCCTATCCTCATATACTCAGTCTTTTCTTTATTGACTTTAGCTCCTGTTCCGCTACAATATTTTTCAAAAATTAACATTGCTTTTTCGATACTCTTTAAATCCTTTAAAAACAAAGTCGTGTCATCTGCATATTGGAAAATTTTTTGTTGCATTACACCATTTTCAACTAAAATTCCTTGTATTTGTTTTTCTTTATTAATTGCTATTCCTAATGGTTCAGCAACTAAAGTATAAAGTAATGCCGATAAAGGACAGCCCTGCCTTATAGACCTCGAAATTTCAATATAATCAGTTAAAAACCCATTTACTTTAATACAACTTAAAATGTCAGTATAGAAACATTTCATCCATGTTATAAAATTCCTCCCAAATCCAAATTTTTCAATTAAGTCAAACAAATATTTATGCTCTACTCTGTCGAAAGCCTTTTCCAAATCTATGCTAATTAAATACCCTCCTTCACCTTTTTCTTTCATATACCACATTAAGTCTCTAATATTTGTTACTATGTCTGATATATCTCTATTTAAGACACCATATGCCTGATTTGTTGTTATGATGTTTGGAATCACTTTTTTCAGTCTGTTTGCCATGATCTTAGCCAAAATCTTATAGTCAGTATTTAGCATACTCAACGGTCTGTAATTTTTAAGATGATCTTTATCTCCTTTATTCTTATAGATAATTTTTATCATTCCTGTCTTCATGCTTTCACTCATTTTTTTCTGCTTAAAAGTATCAGCAAATAAATTGTGCAGAATAGGTATTAAAACATGTTTAAAAACTTTGTAAAACTCAGATGTTAAGCCATCTAGTCCTGGACTTTTCCCATTCTTCAACTGGTCTATAACCTCTTCAATTTCCTCTTCATTTATATCCTTATCACACATTCTTTTATCTTCTTCATTTACTTGAACTTGAATTTGATTCAATAAATATTCTTCATCTTTCACATTTATATTATCTTTTTTAAATAAGGTAGTATAAAAATCCTTCACTTCTTTTAAAATACCTTGTTTTTCCTTCACAACTTTCCCATCTTTTAATATACTTTTGATCAATTCTGCATGTTTTCTTGATTTCTCAAACTCAAAAAAGAATTTTGTACTTCTTTCTCCCTCTACTGTATTTTTCGCTCTGCTTCTAATTTTAGCTCCCCTGCACTTTTCCTCCTCTATTTTCTTAAATTGTTCTTCTAAAAACACTATTTTTGTCACATCCATCTTTCCTTCAGACATCTTTTTCATTTCTTCTTCCCATTCCTTATTTAAAAATCTTTCTTTACTTTTCTTTGTCTTTTGCAATCTTTTTGAATATTCAATGGATATTTTTTTCATAACTTTTTTTAAATTATCCCACCACAAACTTTTTTCTTCATCATATAGAATATTGTTTATACTATTTATTATGACATTTTCTATTTCCATTTTGTAAGACTCGTTTTTTAAAAGTTCAGCATTTAAAACCCACACCCCTGGACCTCTCTCTACTCCACTAAAATCAATTATTACATTTAAAAAATCATGATCACTTTCACTGAACCTTTTATAAAATACTTTTGATATAAATAGTTCTAGCTGTCTGTTACATAAAACCAAATCAAGTCTACTTTGCTTTAATACTGTGTTCACAATTTGCCTTCTGGAATATTCTCTTTTTACTCTGTTTCTTTCCCGCCATATATCTAAAAATTTGTGTTTTTCCATCATTTTCTTTAATTCAGTTCTCCCCACATCTGATCTATATACCATATAATCCTCCACATCAATTCTTTCCAAAATAGTATTAAAATCCCCAATTAAAATTCCTTTTGTATAACCATCCATTAAAACATTTAAATTTTTAAAAAAGATGACTCTTTCTAAACGGTCATTTGGTGCATGAATTGTACATATCGTTAATTCTTCTTCTTTGCTTTTGACTTTAACTACTAACAATCTTCCTACATTATCTGTGAACATTTCTGTTGCTTTTTCTGTCACTCCCCTTCTAATTAAAATTGCTACTCCTTTTTTCCTGTTTGGGTCATTATTGTAAAAAAATTCTCCATCCCATATTTTCTTAAAACCATTAACAATGTCTTCATTCCATCCAGTTTCTTGTATACATATTATATCACTCTTCTTTGTTAAATAGAGTACATTTTCAAATTTAGTCCTAGTTGACAATCCTCTTGCATTGATTGACACTAGTTTCAACTGACTCATAAACAAAAAAAGAAAAATATAAATGCAAAACAAAACCCACATCACTTTTGTTCAGTCTCTCTCAAATCAACATCTTTTAAAGCAATTATCTCTACTTTCTTCTTCTTTTTTTCTTTAGATTCTCGTCTTATTCTTTGTCTTTCCAAGACCTTTTCAATGTTTATTTGTCCTGTTGTTTTCCCTTTAGTCCCCCTGCTCAAAAAACTTTTTTTTCTCTCCCCAATGTCGCTTACCTCTTCCGGGATTGTACTATCCTTTGTTCCATTATTATCTTCTTTATTTACCATTGCATCCTGCTCCACATTTTTCACAGATTGTTGTAGTCCAGTCATCACTTTTTCTTCCCCATTCTGCTCATTCTCACTTGTTTCCTCTTCTTCTTCTTCCTCTTCTTCTTCCTCTCCTTCACTGCTCAGTACATCCTTTGTTAATCCACTTGTTTTTTGTGATGTATTTTCTTTATCAGCCTCCTCCAAATGCTCCACTTCATTATGCATCTCCATTTCCATTTCCTCATGTTCCTCTTCATCCGTTTCACATGCGCATGTTGGCAATGCCTTTCTGCAGCCTTGGCACCGCAGGGCTGTACAGTCCCGCGCATAATGCCCCTGCTCCAGGCATTCTCTGCATGTTAGTAGAGGGCAGTCTTTCTTTTCTTGTTCAGCACTTGAACATATTCTGCATATTTTTACTTGCTGATCATGAATGACTCTGAAGAACTGTATTCCTTCCTCTGTTTCAAAACTGGTGTTATATGGAAGGGACACCACGTCCTTAGGGAATTTGACTCGAATAAATCTTGTCCCATCTGCCACCATTGTCCCTGGGTAATACCTCCTTCTCAACGGCAGTATCGGTGTAACTCCCCAGCTTTGCAGTTTTTGTAGTACATCCTTGTCATTGATATAATTTGGCAAACGTAAAAAAGAAACGACCCTCTCCATTTCACAAAGTTTGCTTATTTTACACATTTGTCCATTCAATAGTAGTCCATTCAATAAATTGTCACAGTCTAGTTGATTCTCCAATGTAAGCTCATACTCGAAGTCATTTTTTTTCCTTAGTCCATATAGTTTACCTTTTCCAGTAATGT
>NW_020526963.1:0-12500 GCF_003368295.1 Carassius auratus | reverse complement strand
CTAACCAGGCCCAAACCTGCTAATATTCAGAGATCGGGCATTGACTCTATTTTTTGGCTAAATTATTATATACAAAGTGAAAAGTTTCAAAAAAGCTTAAAGCACCTGGTATTCCTAGGCAGTCTCTCATCCAAGTACTAACCAGAACTAAACCTGCTAAGATTCAGATATCGGGCATTGACTTTTTTTTTTTTTTTTTTTTTTTGCAAGATTATTATATAAATCGTGAAATTTTCCAAAAAGTTTAAAGCACCTGGTATTCCCAGGCAGTCTCCAAACCATGTACTAACCAGGCCCAAACCTGCTAATATTCAGAGATCGGGCATTGACTCTATTTTTTGGCAAAATTATTATATACTAAGTGAAAAGTTTCCAAAAAGCTTACAGCACCTGGTATTCCCAGGCGGTCTCCCATCCAAGTACTAACCAGGCCCAAACCTGCTTAGCTTCCGAGAGCAGACGAGATCGGGCATAGCCAGGTTGGTATGGCTGTAAGCGAAGACTGCTGCAAAGAGAGGGCTATTTAAAGACCATCCCATCTAATCGCCAGTACATTATATAAGTAGGAAAGAAAACCCAAAAGCTTAAAGCACCTGGTATTCCTAGGCAGTCTCTCATCCAAGTACTAACCAGACCTAAACCTGCTAAGATTCAGATATCGGGCATTGACTTTTTTTTTTTTTTTTTTTTTTTGCAAGATTATTATATAAATCGTGAAATTTTCCAAAAAGTTTAAAGCACCTGGTATTCCCAGGCAGTCTCCAAACCATGTACTAACCAGGCCCAAACCTGCTAATATTCAGAGATCGGGCATTGACTCTATTTTTTGGCAAAATTATTATATACTAAGTGAAAAGTTTCCAAAAAGCTTACAGCACCTGGTATTCCCAGACGGTCTCCCATCCAAGTACTAACCAGGCCCAAACCTGCTTAGCTTCCGAGAGCAGACGAGATCGGGCATAGCCAGGTTGGTATGGCCGTAAGCGAAGACTGCTGCAAAGAGAGGGCTATTTAAAGACCATCCCATCTAATCGCCAGTACATTATATAAGTAGGAAAGAAAACCCAAAAGCTTAAAGCACCTGGTATTCCTAGGCAGTCTCTCATCCAAGTACTAACCAGACCTAAACCTGCTAAGATTCAGATATCAGGCATTGACTTTTTTTTTTTTTTTTTTTTTTTTTTTGCAAGATTATTATATAAATCGTGAAATTTTCCAAAAAGTTTAAAGCACCTGGTATTCCCAGGCAGTCTCCAAACCATGTACTAACCAGGCCCAAACCTGCTAATATTCAGAGATCGGGCATTGACTCTATTTTTTGGCAAAATTATTATATACTAAGTGAAAAGTTTCCAAAAAGCTTACAGCACCTGGTATTCCCAAGCGGTCTCCCATCCAAGTACTAACCAGGCCCAAACCTGCTTAGCTTCCGAGAGCAGACGAGATCGGGCATAGCCAGGTTGGTATGGCCGTAAGCGAAGACTGCTGCAAAGAGAGGGCTATTTAAAGACCATCCCATCTAATCGCCAGTACATTATATAAGTAGGAAAGAAAACCCAAAAGCTTAAAGCACCTGGTATTCCTAGGCAGTCTCTCATCCAAGTACTAACCAGACCAAACCTGCTAAGATTCAGAGATCGGGCATTGACTCATTTTTTTTTTTTTTTGCAAGATTATTATATAAATCGTGAAATTTTCCAAAAAGTTTAAAGCACCTGGTATTCCCAGGCAGTCTCCAAACCATGTACTAACCAGGCCCAAACCTGCTAATATTCAGAGATCGGGCATTGACTCTATTTTTTGGCAAAATTATTATATACAAAGTGAAAAGTTTCAAAAAATCTTAAAGCACCTGGTATTCCTAGGCAGTCTCTCATCCAAGTACTAACCAGACCTAAACCTGGTAAGATTCAGAGATCGGGCATTGACTCATTTTTTTTTTTTTTTTTTGCAAGATTATTATATAAATCGTGAAATTTTCCAAAAAGTTTAAAGCACCTGGTATTCCCAGGCAGTCTCCAAACCATGTACTAACCAGGCCCAAACCTGCTAATATTCAGAGATCGGGCATTGACTCTATTTTTTGGCAAAATTATTATATACTAAGTGAAAAGTTTCCAAAAAGCTTACAGCACCTGGTATTCCCAGGCGGTCTCCCATCCAAGTACTAACCAGGCCCAAACCTGCTTAGCTTCCGAGAGCAGACGAGATCGGGCATTTTTTTTTTTTTTTTTTTTTTTTTTTTTTTTTTTTTTATTAAAAACACAAAATTTTTATACATTCACAGTCTTACATTTGAAGCATATGCGGAAATAGAAAATGTGTATATATATATATATATATATATAAAAAAAAAAAAAAAAAAAAGAAATAAGGAAATAAAAAAAGTACATAAGTAAGGAGAAAAAAATAAAAATAATAATAATAATAATAAAATAACAAAATTACAATTAAAATCTTTCAGGCAAAATCACATTAAAACCTGACCATGTTTTAATAATGTATGGATTGTTTTCTACAATGTATTTGTCAAATACATCCATTTGTGCATTAATATTAAAATAGTCGTATATG
Source organism: Carassius auratus (assembly GCF_003368295.1). Lineage (NCBI taxonomy): Eukaryota > Metazoa > Chordata > Actinopteri > Cypriniformes > Cyprinidae > Carassius > Carassius auratus. The sequence goes on along the minus strand of NW_020526963.1, from coordinate 9,926 downwards.
TCTTCCATCACTGCAGTCAGATACTGTTTAAATAAGTTACATAATGAAAGTTCTTTGTTTTTCATTTTCATTATATTCCTTCTTCTCCAAATCGTATATCTTGCTACTGTTAACCATAAATTTAATGCATAAACATTTTGTGCAGTTCCATTAAAACCAAATAAAATCAATGTTTCCCATTTCTCTAACCAATCATTCTGATCATTTAAAAAGTCCCCCACAATTTTCCTTAACATCTTCATAAAATTGTCTAATTTTTTACATTTTAAAAACAAATGTAACACTCCTTCATCTTTTTCCATACATAATTTACATTTTGCATCTTGTGCTATTCCAATTTTTGCCAATTTCATTTCAGTCATTAAAACATTGTGTCTCAACAAGAAATCCAAATTATATAGGGCGGGACTTTTAAACCTACATTTTACATTTTTCCAGATTTTTGTTACATCTAATTCACAAAAAGACCTTTCCCAAAAATCTGTTGCTTTTGGTCTTAAAAATACAAGATCACATAAACAAACATAAAACATTTTAAGAACACAGCCATTGAAAGGAATCTGTTCATCATTTCTTTTTAAAAAAACTCCAGGTTTCTCATTTCCTGTTTCTTCATCGTCAATGCTTTTAATCCACTGTAGTGGCACAGCTTCTTTTAATTTTATGTATTGCTCCTTAATCAGCTTTCTATTTTCTATATCTTCATTCTCTTCTAATATGTCTATAATTGCCTGTAAAGGTAAAAACCCAGGTTTTACCTCATATAAAATGTCTTTGACTTGTCTTAATCCTGCATAATACCATTTCTTATAAAAAATTGTATTACTATTCCTTAAAATCAATTTGTTTAAGAAAAGGGGCTGTTTCAATAGTTGCTCTCTTCCTTTAAACTCCACATGAACCTTCCCTTTAAAAACTTTCCATGCTCTTAAGACTTCTTTATAAAATTCAGGTATCTTCTCAAGCATATTATCTGTAAAATTCATCCACATAAAATCATCCCCCATTTTCCCACACTTATTTATAAAGAAACTCATAATTTTTTTCCATACCATATCATCATTATTCCAAAACTTTTTTACTGTCTTTATTCTCATACTCTTCATTCTTACCATTGGATCTATGAGTCTCAAACCTCCCTTTTCCACCTCCCCAATTATTGTGTCATATGCTATTTTTGCTGGCTTATCATCCCATAAAAACTTTAAAATATAAGTTTTTATTCTTTTGTACGCCCATGCTGGCAGACTAACCATCACTGGCAGACTGGCAGACTAACCATCACAAATGTAACACTCCTTCATCTTTTTCCATACATAATTTACATTTTGCATCTTGTGCTATTCCAATTTTTGCCAATTTCATTTCAGTCATTAAAACATTGTGTCTCAACAAGAAATCCAAATTATATAGGGCGGGACTTTTAAACCTACATTTTACATTTTTCCAGATTTTTGTTACATCTAATTCACAAAAAGACCTTTCCCAAAAATCTGTTGCTTTTGGTCTTAAAAATACAAGATCACATAAACAAACATAAAACATTTTAAGAACACAGCCATTGAAAGGAATCTGTTCATCATTTCTTTTTAAAAAAACTCCAGGTTTCTCATTTCCTGTTTCTTCATCGTCAATGCTTTTAATCCACTGTAGTGGCACAGCTTCTTTTAATTTTATGTATTGCTCCTTAATCAGCTTTCTATTTTCTATATCTTCATTCTCTTCTAATATGTCTATAATTGCCTGTAAAGGTAAAAACCCAGGTTTTACCTCATATAAAATGTCTTTGACTTGTCTTAATCCTGCATAATACCATTTCTTATAAAAAATTGTATTACTATTCCTTAAAATCAATTTGTTTAAGAAAAGGGGCTGTTTCAATAGTTGCTCTCTTCCTTTAAACTCCACATGAACCTTCCCTTTAAAAACTTTCCATGCTCTTAAGACTTCTTTATAAAATTCAGGTATCTTCTCAAGCATATTATCTGTAAAATTCATCCACATAAAATCATCCCCCATTTTCCCACACTTATTTATAAAGAAACTCATAATTTTTTTCCATACCATATCATCATTATTCCAAAACTTTTTTACTGTCTTTATTCTCATACTCTTCATTCTTACCATTTGATCTATGAGTCTCAAACCTCCCTTTTCCACCTCCCCAATTATTGTGTCATATGCTATTTTTGCTGGCTTATCATCCCATAAAAACTTTAAAATATAAGTTTTATTCTTTTGTACGCCCATGCTGGCAGACTAACCACACTTAAAATATACCCACATCTTAGACAGGAATAAAGAATTTAGAACTAATACTTTCCCTTTTAAAAACAATTCTCTTTGTTTCCAAAAGTTAAGTCTTTTTTCCATTTTGCCTATAACCTCCTCCCAAATCAGGTCTCTTGTTTTCATTTCATCTTTCCCAAGTATAACTCCTAAAATCTTTAATTGGTTCTTCTGCTCTTTAAATTCCCATTGTCTTCCCAAAGTATCCACCTTCCCTATCCTCATATACTCAGTCTTTTCTTTATTGACTTTAGCTCCTGTTCCGCTACAATATTTTTCAAAAATTAACATTGCTTTTTCGATACTCTTTAAATCCTTTAAAACCAAAGTCGTGTCATCTGCATATTGGAAAATTTTTTGTTGCATTACACCATTTTCAACTAAAATTCCTTGTATTTGTTTTCTTTATTAATTGCTATTCCTAATGGTTCAGCAACTAAAGTATAAAGTAATGCCGATAAAGGACAGCCCTGCCTTATAGACCTCGAAATTTCAATATAATCAGTTAAAAACCCATTTACTTTAATACAACTTAAAATGTCAGTATAGAAACATTTCATCCATGTTATAAAATTCCTCCCAAATCCAAATTTTCAATTAAGTCAAACAAATATTTATGCTCTACTCTGTCGAAAGCCTTTTCCAAATCTATGCTAATTAAATACCCTCCTTCACCTTTTTCTTTCATATACCACATTAAGTCTCTAATATTTGTTACTATGTCTGATATATCTCTATTTAAGACACCATATGCCTGATTTGTTGTTATGATGTTTGGAATCACTTTTTTCAGTCTGTTTGCCATGATCTTAGCCAAAATCTTATAGTCAGTATTTAGCATACTCAACGGTCTGTAATTTTTAAGATGATCTTTATCTCCTTTATTCTTATAGATAATTTTTATCATTCCTGTCTTCATGCTTTCACTCATTTTTTTCTGCTTAAAAGTATCAGCAAATAAATTGTGCAGAATAGGTATTAAAACATGTTTAAAAACTTTGTAAAACTCAGATGTTAAGCCATCTAGTCCTGGACTTTTCCCATTCTTCAACTGGTCTATAACCTCTTCAATTTCCTCTTCATTTATATCCTTATCACACATTCTTTTATCTTCTTCATTTACTTGAACTTGAATTTGATTCAATAAATATTCTTCATCTTTCACATTTATATTATCTTTTTTAAATAAGGTAGTATAAAAATCCTTCACTTCTTTTAAAATACCTTGTTTTTCCTTCACAACTTTCCCATCTTTTAATATACTTTTGATCAATTCTGCATGTTTTCTTGATTTCTCAAACTCAAAAAAGAATTTTGTACTTCTTTCTCCCTCTACTGTATTTTTCGCTCTGCTTCTAATTTTAGCTCCCCTGCACTTTTCCTCCTCTATTTTCTTAAATTGTTCTTCTAAAAACACTATTTTTGTCACATCCATCTTTCCTTCAGACATCTTTTTCATTTCTTCTTCCCATTCCTTATTTAAAAATCTTTCTTTACTTTTCTTTGTCTTTTGCAATCTTTTTGAATATTCAATGGATATTTTTTTCATAACTTTTTTTAAATTATCCCACCACAAACTTTTTTCTTCATCATATAGAATATTGTTTATACTATTTATTATGACATTTTCTATTTCCATTTTGTAAGACTCGTTTTTTAAAAGTTCAGCATTTAAAACCCACACCCCTGGACCTCTCTCTACTCCACTAAAATCAATTATTACATTTAAAAAATCATGATCACTTTCACTGAACCTTTTATAAAATACTTTTGATATAAATAGTTCTAGCTGTCTGTTACATAAAACCAAATCAAGTCTACTTTGCTTTAATACTGTGTTCACAATTTGCCTTCTGGAATATTCTCTTTTTACTCTGTTTCTTTCCCGCCATATATCTAAAAATTTGTGTTTTTCCATCATTTTCTTTAATTCAGTTCTCCCCACATCTGATCTATATACCATATAATCCTCCACATCAATTCTTTCCAAAATAGTATTAAAATCCCCAATTAAAATTCCTTTTGTATAACCATCCATTAAAACATTTAAATTTTTAAAAAAGATGACTCTTTCTAAACGGTCATTTGGTGCATGAATTGTACATATCGTTAATTCTTCTTCTTTGCTTTTGACTTTAACTACTAACAATCTTCCTACATTATCTGTGAACATTTCTGTTGCTTTTTCTGTCACTCCCCTTCTAATTAAAATTGCTACTCCTTTTTTCCTGTTTGGGTCATTATTGTAAAAAAATTCTCCATCCCATATTTTCTTAAAACCATTAACAATGTCTTCATTCCATCCAGTTTCTTGTATACATATTATATCACTCTTCTTTGTTAAATAGAGTACATTTTCAAATTTAGTCCTAGTTGACAATCCTCTTGCATTGATTGACACTAGTTTCAACTGACTCATAAACAAAAAAGAAAAATATAAATGCAAAACAAAACCCACATCACTTTTGTTCAGTCTCTCTCAAATCAACATCTTTTAAAGCAATTATCTCTACTTTCTTCTTCTTTTTTTCTTTAGATTCTCGTCTTATTCTTTGTCTTTCCAAGACCTTTTCAATGTTTATTTGTCCTGTTGTTTTCCCTTTAGTCCCCCTGCTCAAAAAACTTTTTTTTCTCTCCCCAATGTCGCTTACCTCTTCCGGGATTGTACTATCCTTTGTTCCATTATTATCTTCTTTATTTACCATTGCATCCTGCTCCACATTTTTCACAGATTGTTGTAGTCCAGTCATCACTTTTTCTTCCCCATTCTGCTCATTCTCACTTGTTTCCTCTTCTTCTTCTTCCTCTTCTTCTTCCTCTCCTTCACTGCTCAGTACATCCTTTGTTAATCCACTTGTTTTTTGTGATGTATTTTCTTTATCAGCCTCCTCCAAATGCTCCACTTCATTATGCATCTCCATTTCCATTTCCTCATGTTCCTCTTCATCCGTTTCACATGCGCATGTTGGCAATGCCTTTCTGCAGCCTTGGCACCGCAGGGCTGTACAGTCCCGCGCATAATGCCCCTGCTCCAGGCATTCTCTGCATGTTAGTAGAGGGCAGTCTTTCTTTTCTTGTTCAGCACTTGAACATATTCTGCATATTTTTACTTGCTGATCATGAATGACTCTGAAGAACTGTATTCCTTCCTCTGTTTCAAAACTGGTGTTATATGGAAGGGGACACCACGTCCTTAGGGAATTTGACTCGAATAAATCTTGTCCCATCTGCCACCATTGTCCCTGGGTAATACCTCCTTCTCAACGGCAGTATCGGTGTAACTCCCCAGCTTTGCAGTTTTTGTAGTACATCCTTGTCATTGATATAATTTGGCAAACGTAAAAAAGAAACGACCCTCTCCATTTCACAAAGTTTGCTTATTTTACACATTTGTCCATTCAATAGTAGTCCATTCAATAAATTGTCACAGTCTAGTTGATTCTCCAATGTAAGCTCATACTCGAAGTCATTTTTTTTCCTTAGTCCATATAGTTTACCTTTTCCAGTAATGTCCTCAATAGCTTTAATTATCATGATGGCAGTTAGTTTTTCTGGATTTTCCACAGTCATTGTCAGTGTTGTTTCTTTCTTGTATTCCCTCTGATATTTCATTTTGTCTTTTAATCTATTTATCATTTCATTTCTCCGACATTCTTCTTGTCTCTTTTCTCCTTTTGTATCAAACTTTTCTTTACCTTGTGTAGTTGGTTGCTGTTCAGTGCGGCCTTTCTCCATTTCAGCTCCATTTCTTTTCCTTCTTGATACAACAGTTGCCCATGTTTCATTGTAATCCTTTCCATCGTTTTTCATAATCCGTTTTTCCAAAGTAGTGTCTCCTTCAAAAATCATTGTTCTTTTCCTCAAAAACCTTGTCCAGATCTGATCCATTAGCCATTGTTTCCATCCTTGTTAAATAGCTTAGCCACAAAAAAAAAAAACAAAAAAAAAAAAACACAAACAAACAAAATAAAATAGCTCAAACCCCAGACAGTTTAAAACTGCCCGGGGTTAAAACAACGTTAACAAAAACAAAATACTTCAAACTTTTTAACTTGATATTAAACAAAAACAAAACAAATGAAAAAAAATGTGGGAGAGCCTTTCTCTCCAACTGCAGCACAGTACTTCCTGTCAGACTCTCTAGCGCCGTCAGGTTGGTCTGGCCGTAAGCGAAGACTGCTGCAAAGAGAGGGCTATTTAAAGACCAGCCCATCTAATCACCAGTACATTATATAAGTAGGAAAGAAAACCCAAAAGCTTAAAGCACCTGGTATTCCTAGGCAGTCTCTCATCCAAGTACTAACCAGACCTAAACCTGCTAAGATTCAGATATCGGGCATTGACTTTTTTTTTTTTTTTTTTTTTTTTTCAAGATTATTATATAAATCGTGAAATTTTCCAAAAAGTTTAAAGCACCTGGTATTCCCAGGCAGTCTCCAAACCATGTACTAACCAGGCCCAAACCTGCTAATATTCAGAGATCGGGCATTGACTCTATTTTTTGGCTAAATTATTATATACAAAGTGAAAAGTTTCAAAAAAGCTTAAAGCACCTGGTATTCCTAGGCAGTCTCTCATCCAAGTACTAACCAGAACTAAACCTGGTAAGATTCAGAGATCGGGCATTGACTCTTTTTTTTTTTTTTTTTTTTTTTTTGCAAGATTATTATATAAATCGTGAAATTTTCCAAAAAGTTTAAAGCACCTGGTATTCCCAGGCAGTCTCCAAACCATGTACTAACCAGGCCCAAACCTGCTAATATTCAGAGATCGGGCATTGACTCTATTTTTTGGCAAAATAATTATATATTAAGTGAAAAGTTTCCAAAAAGCTTACAGCACCTGGTATTCCCAGGCGGTCTCCCATCCAAGTACTAACCAGGCCCAAACCTGCTTAGCTTCCGAGAGCAGACGAGATCGGGCATAGCCAGGTTGGTATGGCCGTAAGCGAAGACTGCTGCAAAGAGAGGGCTATTTAAAGACCAGCCCATCTAATCACCAGTACATTATATAAGTAGGAAAGAAAACCCAAAAGCTTAAAGCACCTGGTATTCCTAGGCAGTCTCTCATCCAAGTACTAACCAGACCTAAACCTGCTAAGATTCAGATATCGGGCATTTACTTTTTTTTTTTTTTTTTTTTTGCAAGATTATTATATAAATCGTGAAATTTTCCAAAAAGTTTAAAGCACCTGGTATTCCCAGGCAGTCTCCAAACCATGTACTAACCAGGCCCAAACCTGCTAATATTCAGAGATCGGGCATTGACTCTATTTTTTGGCAAAATTATTATATACTAAGTGAAAAGTTTCCAAAAAGCTTACAGCACCTGGTATTCCCAGGCGGTCTCCCATCCAAGTACTAACCAGGCCCAAACCTGCTTAGCTTCCGAGAGCAGACGAGATCGGGCATAGCCAGGTTGGTATGGCTGTAAGCGAAGACTGCTGCAAAGAGAGGGCTATTTAAAGACCATCCCATCTAATCGCCAGTACATTATATAAGTAGGAAAGAAAACCCAAAAGCTTAAAGCACCTGGTATTCCTAGGCAGTCTCTCATCCAAGTACTAACCAGACCAAACCTGCTAAGATTCAGAGATCGGGCATTGACTCATTTTTTTTTTTTTTTTTTTTTTTGCAAGATTATTATATAAATCGTGAAATTTTCCAAAAAGTTTAAAGCACCTGGTATTCCCAGGCAGTCTCCAAACCATGTACTAACCAGGCCCAAACCTGCTAATATTCAGAGATCGGGCATTGACTCTATTTTTTGGCAAAATTATTATATACAAAGTGAAAAGTTTCAAAAAAATCTTAAAGCACCTGGTATTCCTAGGCAGTCTCTCATCCAAGTACTAACCAGACCTAAACCTGGTAAGATTCAGAGATCGGGCATTGACTCTTTTTTTTTTTTTTTTTTTTTTTTTGCAAGATTATTATATAAATCGTGAAATTTTCCAAAAAGTTTAAAGCACCTGGTATCCCCGGCAGTCTCCAAACCATGTACTAACCAGGCCCAAACCTGCTAATATTCAGAGATCGGGCATTGACTCTATTTTTTGGCAAAAATTATTATATACTAAGTGAAAAGTTTCCAAAAAGCTTACAGCACCTGGTATTCCCAGGCCGTCTCCCATCCAAGTACTAACCAGGCCCAAACCTGCTTAGCTTCCGAGAGCAGACGAGATCGGGCATAGCCAGGTTGGTATGGCCGTAAGCGAAGACTGCTGCAAAGAGAGGGCTATTTAAAGACCAGCCCATCTAATCACCAGTATATTATATAAGTAGGAAAGAAAACCCAAAAGCTTAAAGCACCTGGTATTCCTAGGCAGTCTCTCATCCAAGTACTAACCAGACCTAAACCTGCTAAGATTCAGATCGGGCATTGACTTTTTTTTTTTTTTGCAAGATTATTATATAAATCGTGAAATTTTCCAAAAAGTTTAAAGCACCTGGTATTCCCAGGCAGTCTCCATCCATGTACTAACCAGGCCCAAACCTGCTAATATTCAGAGATCGGGCATTGACTCTATTTTTTGGCAAAATTATTATATACAAAGTGAAAAGTTTCAAAAAAGCTTAAAGCACCTGGTATTCCTAGGCAGTCTCTCATCCAAGTACTAACCAGACCTAAACCTGGTAAGATTCAGAGATCGGGCATTGACTCATTTTTTTTTTTTTTTTTTTTTTTGCAAGATTATTATATAAATCGTGAAAATTTCCAAAAAGTTTAAAGCACCTGGTATTCCCAGGCAGTCTCCCATCCATGTACTAACCAGGCCCAAACCTGCTAATATTCAGAGATCGGGCATTGACTCTATTTTTTGGCTAAATTATATTACAAAGTGAAAAGTTTCAAAAAAGCTTAAAGCACCTGGTATTCCTAGGCAGTCTCTCATCCAAGTACTAACCAGCTAAACCTGCTAAGATTCAGAGATCGGGCATTGACTCTTATTTTTTTTTTTGCAAGATTATTATATAAATCGTGAAATTTCCAAAAAGTTTAAAGCACCTGGTATTCCCAGGCAGTCTCCATCCATGTACTAACCAGGCCCAAACCTGCTAATATTCAGAGATCGGGCATTGACTCTATTTTTTGGCAAAATTATTATATACTAAGTGAAAAAGTTTCCAAAAAGCTTACAGCACCTGGTATTCCCAGGCGGTCTCCCATCCAAGTACTAACCAGGCCCAAACCTGCTTAGCTTCCGAGAGCAGACGAGATCGTCATAGCCAGGTGGTATGGCGTAAGCGAAGACTGCTGCAAAGAGAGGGCTATTTAAAGACCAGCCCATCTAATCACCAGTACATTATATAAGTAGGAAAGAAAACCCAAAAGCTTAAAGCACCTGGTATTCCTAGGCAGTCTCTCATCCAAGTACTAACCAGACCTAAACCTGCTAAGATTCAGAATCGGGCATTGATTTTTTTTTTGCAAGATTATTATATAAATCGTGAAAATTTCCAAAAAGTTTAAAGCACCTGGTATTCCCAGGCAGTCTCCAAACCATGTACTAACCAGGCCCAAACCTGCTAATATTCAGAGATCGGGCATTGACTCTATTTTTGGCAAAATTATTTATATACTAAGTGAAAAAGTTCCAAAAAGCTTACAGCACCTGGTATTCCCAGGCAGTCTCC
>NW_020526962.1:0-67144 GCF_003368295.1 Carassius auratus | reverse complement strand
AACAATTTTTAGATATCAATATCCCCTTCTGCAGATATCGCTGTGTGTTAACATTATTCTGATGAAGTTTGAAAGCAAATCGAGTAATAAAGATGCTGAATTCAAATCATTTTGAAAATGACACACTCCTTCTGCCAGCTGGTGGCGCTATAACTTTGACTCCTAATAGTCACATATATGCGATCGACATCATACAACGAATAATCTGATGAAGTTTGATTAAAATCAGGAAATGTATGTGGACGGTATTAGACACTTCCTGTTTCTCATTTCTCGCCATAATTTCAACGCCTCGCCACGAGCAAACCGTTCGAGATATCAAAAAATCCCCTGCAATTTTCATCCCCAGTGTCTTGAGATTCATGTTGACCGAGTTTGGCGGCAATCGAGAAAAAAACCTATGACAAGTATTTCAAATTCCAGAGCATGCGCTTTTTACATAACTCTAAATAGGCTGACTTCCTGTTGGGTGAGCCTATGACATGCAATACGAAAGTTGTTCGGCACGATGAGATCTATATGTGTACTGAGTTTCATATGAATATGTGCAAGTATGTGTGAGCTATACATCAACATTTCTGACTGTGTTCCAGGGGGCGCCGTAGAGCCCCTGTGCCACGCCCGGGGTCCCAGCCTCTGCAGGGCTCCTAAAGGCCACAGATTCCAAAGTGTGCGCAAATTTTCAAGAGTTTTTGAGTATGTTAAGGACCCCAAAAGCCCCCCACAACTTTGACGAAAAATTTGAATACTAAACCCTAAATAGCCAACTTCCTGTTGGGCGGAGCCTATGATATGCAATACAAAAGTTGTTTGGATTGATGAGATTTATATGTGTACCGAGTTTCATTCGTTACGAGCAAGAATGTATGATATATGGCCCTCCATATTCCAGGGGGCGCTGTAGAGCCCCTGTGCCACGCCCGTGTATCAGTCTCTGCCCGGCCCTAATGGCCGCAGGTTCCAATCTGTGTGCCAATTTTCAAGACTTTTTAAGCACGTTAAGGGCCCCAAAAGCCCCCGAGACGTTGGAAAAAAAAAAAATAATAATAATAATAAAAAAATAATCCTAAGGAAAACAATAGGCCTCTCGCCCTTTGGGCTTGAGCCCTAATAATAATAATAATAAAAAATAATCCTAAGGAAAACAATAGGCCTCTCGCCCTTTGGGCTTGAGCCCTAATAAAAAACAAAGCAAATACAAGAGGGTCCTCGCACCTCGGTGCTCGGGCCCTAATAAAAAACAAAGCAGATACAAGAGGGTCCTCGCACCTCGGTGCTCGGGCCCTAATAAACAGAGCAGATACAGTAGGGTCCTCACACCATCGGTGCTCGGGCCCTAATAATAATAATAAATATAGCTGCAAGCAGCAATGGCGGGCTCAAGCCACCAATGCCATCACCACCCCGGTGGCATCAGGTAAACTGTGTCCAGCGGGCACATGCATTCACAATATCCCTCTGGCAGTGAGGTTTTAAAGGATATGGCGGTTAAAGGGTTAATCCGAATCATCTAGACTTTAAAATCACATTCACAGAACAATATATATATATATATATATATATATATATATATATATATATATATATATATATATATATATATATATATATATATATATATATATATATTTAGTAACACTTTACAATAAGATTTCATTTATAAACATTATGTTAACATGAACAATATTTATTTAGCATTCATTTATGTCAGTTAATATTCCAAACTTAAACATTAAAACATTGTTTTATTGTGATTTTTGTGAAACTAATGTGAAGATTAATTTTTAGTCAATTCTGCAAGACAGACTTTCAGGAAAGGAGGTGGAATAAAAATGAGCTCCTAAATCTTAATCCCGGATTCTGGAAGATATATTCCTCAAACCATCGGACAAGAGGAGGTGGTGCTGGTCCTTCACGAGTCACTCTAATCTGTTCATAAAGCATATATATAAAGTCTTAATATATAGTATTTCACAATACTTCATGGTATTCTAATTAAATCATTTTTTGGAATCTTTGATTTCTCAGAACCTGACACATTGTAATTCTGAGACTCCAGGAAAGTGGCAGTTCAGTAAAATGTTGGCACTGGAGACTAAATGCTCCCTGATAGTTTCACACCTAATTCACTTAACACACACACACACACACATTACCCACAGTGACAGAGGGACAGAGTGACATCAGATGTATGATAGTTTTTTTAATTTTCTATCATCCATATAGTGTTGTATAGTCATGAAACTATGCATATTTCCTCAGAATGACTTGTCTTCTATGTGTAAATTTTTTGAAGTGTTTAGAAGCTGCACTTAAAAAAATAAAAGACATTAACTGGTTACTTTTTTACTGTTATTTCAAAAAATCACCACGACATAACCATTCAAGCTATTCAAAATTCATTCGCACCTGTACTGTAAGATACATTCTTTAAACTGGTAAAAGAGGATGTGGTGCTGATCCTTCAAGAGTCACTCAAAACTTATCTGTCCATAAAGCCTATAAAGAATTATTCTCAAAATACAGTTCACAATACTTCAGCTTGTTATTCTAATAAAGTGAGGGTCATTTTATCAGTAAAATACATATAATTCATATTATTTTTCTTTGAAAGATTTCTATAAATGATTTAAATCATACTTGTTTCTACAATAATTATTTAAAAGTGATCCTATAGCTCCATCTGGTGGCCATTATTGGTACTAAGAATTGCAAACTTGATTTATATGTTATGATAGTTTTAATTTTATGCTGGCTCTTGAAAATGATAAAGCTATGAAACTTACTGTGCTTCCTTCAAATGATGACTTCTAGGTATATAAAAAATTATGAAGAGTTGGAATTAAAAATTTTAAAGATATAGTAAAATAACTATTGTATTTTTTATGTTACTTTAATAAATCGCTATGGCCACACCATTTAAGGTATCCTAAACCCATTCGAAATTTAACATCTTCAGTATATTGGCTTCATGTTAAAAAAAGTTTGGTGTGAACTACTTGTGTCTTCTTGGAGGAGAATGAATTCATTTACAGGCTGAGTTTATCATAAATCCACAATAACATTTCTGAGTTCTGTATCAATCAGTGTTGTTGTTTGTTTATTTTTATTTTTTTTATTTTTCATAGGAAGATAACTGACCCTTTACTCTCCTTTTTAATAAATGAGCTATTTATAGCTGTATTTATAAACTGCTTACTACTGACTATTAATATTGGGACAAGGCTTTATTAAGCATGAACTGACTATTTACTAATGAGTGCAGTTATTATAAAGTGTTATCAATGCATTTGCTAATGTTAACAAATTAGACATTATTTTACAGTGTTATCAAATCCCTTAAATGATTTGTAAGTGTTTTGTAATGATTTTATTGACCTGTAAGCATTTGTGAAAGTTCTGCTTGCATTACAGCTTAGTCTTGATCTGTGAGCTGAACAGATTTACTGTTACATCCATGAGATTATGTAAATTCAAATAAATATCATGTCACAGGATGTCAGAGGTCAGTATCAAATTAGTTTGAAATTATTATTTGCAGCACAAATAAGGTTTTTTAGGATTTTTAAAAATCCCTAAAACTGTCAGAAAAGGATAAGGCCTAAGATGTGAGTGGCTAAATTTGTTTGTTTTTATAACTATAATGCATAAACTATGAAACTATACAAAATGTATAAAAAAGTACAAGTTATTCTTTTCCAATGTTTTTTATTTATTTACAATTTTTTTTTTTTTTTTTTTTTTTGGATTTACATTTTTAAAAATTTGCCTACGGCAATCATTCTAAACAGCTTGAATAAAACCTGTCAATATGTATTATAGACCACTATAACTGTGTATAATCTAACAAACGAGTTTATTATGAAAATAAAAGCGTGTACACCAGATAAATTGGACGATAAAGAAATTGCTAACAATAGTATAATAGAGCATGTTTTAGGTTTTTAGGCGTTTAGATGCAGAAATGGACAAATCAAATGTAAAATAAAATGTAATTGATTTAATTAAATATAGATTAAGTCTTGTTAGAGCAAAATAATAAATAAATACGTACACACATTAAAAAAGCAGCCAAGATGAATGAGTTTAATTTTTTATATAGATTAAAATTGAAGACAGAAGCAGCTGGTATATGCGGTCACTTAATATTAAAATCCAGTAGATCCACTTCAGATTTAATACTCAACAGTTTATGTTCACGTGGCTGTTTTCGTTTATATTCGCCAAGCTATTATGTATTTTGAAATAATCTTGTCCATGATGTATTCGTTCTTACGACGAAAGGCAGAATCCTGCAGCTCGAGAGAGATATATGTTATTCTGCCAGTCGCGCTTTCAAATAGTCTTGCACACTTAAACGGGTCACAAACACCTGCATTTAGCTCGTGTTGTGTTATAATGGATGTATTGTGTGCATTTATGGCAATAATTTATTTTAAAAAGCTCTTAAACAAGAATAAATTCGTTAGTTTTGAACTTGTGAGACAGTGCGCGCTGATCGGAGGCAGTGATTTCAGATAGGCAGCCGCGAATATTTCATTTTCACACAAACAGTTCAAAAACATCTTAATTTAGCTCTTGGTGTGCTCTAATTGGTGAATTGTGTGATATCGCTGCAATACTTTATTTTAAATAGCTATAAAACAAGAATAAACTCGTTTTTTTCAGAGCTCATCATTCCACACGCTCTTGCTCAGAGCGGTGATTCATCTCTCGTGTTTCTCACGTATCACTGACCATACATCCATTATTAATGAGCCCTGACCTGATAATAATCATATATGTTGGTTTAGCTTGTCAGTGTGAATTAAATCCAAGTATTTATTTGTATTTTAACCGATTTAAAAGTGAAACCAAAAGGGTCAATATATAATTGTGGGAGATTTTGAGTTTGAATAATTCTGGGAAAAAATATATTTATTTACAAAATATTATTATCTTCCCTGATAAATCATCCCTGAAATATTTTGTTTTTAGTCATTGCCAAGCTCAGGGATAATTGATTTCAGATATTTAGTTTTAAAAACAAGAAGTTTACTCATTATTTGGTCAACTATGTTATGGACAAAACCTATAAGTTTTAACTTTAAGTAAATGGCAGACATTTAAAAAAATCATTACTCTTGGAAGAATATGTGTCTATTTACCTACCTTTTCAATTAAAATACCCAATTAATTAAGAAAATACACATTTTGTTCAATTGAAACCCCAAATTTCAAGTACTGAAGTAAACGGTCTGTATATTTTGTTTCCAAAGTGCTTGATTCATGATAATTTTATTGATGAAATTATGTTGAGGTATATATTTGACAGCTACTCAGTTTCTAAATGTTTACTTGGAGATTAGAGAACCATTGAAATATATATATATATTAAAAAATATAATGGTAACTTAATTGACAGCTCAGTATCATAGTTGACAAAAGTAACATAGTTGACATGACAAAGAAGGATGATGTATTTAAAAAAAAAAAAACAATCTTAAACTATATCAATTATTATATGTTAGCTAATCTTTTATTGCATTTAATCAAGACCTGTTGAATATTCCATGACATAAAAGGAGAAATACAGACGCACATCAGTTTACAAGGATCAATCACAACTTTATTAACAAGCACATATATCATAAGCAAGAGATCCTAACTTCGAAAACAACAACAACAAAAGTATCAAAAACAGCACTTACACAAAAATTCAACCATGTAAACATTTTGAAAATCTTGTTTGTGGAATGAAATACAGTAGTGTATTATATTGAACAAAAAATAACAGTGCACTGCAATAAGTAACAATAACCAAATAGTGTTTTATTCTGTTGGTTAACAGAATAAGTGTGCTGCATTGGATCAAAATTTTAATAGTGCAAACAGTTGTATCTCAAAAACATTTATATGTCAGAACCCAAGTAAAACATTGGCATACCCTCCAACTTCCAGGCACCCAAGAAACCGTCGGAGACAGAACACACTCCCCATTTTCTAACCCAAGAACATAGCCAATTATGCATGTGCATGTGTGTCTGTGTGTGTGTGTGTGTGTGTGTGTGTGTGTGTGTGTGTGTGTGTGTGTGTGTGTGTGTGTGTGTGTGTGTGTGTGTATCAGGTGTATAGTCCAGGTGCCAGAAAGTAGAAATCCTGTCCAGCAGCTGTTCCAACCATCACTAAACCAGCTCCTCTACCAGGTAGATGAGCTCGTTAGTGAAAACACCTGTTCTAGATGTAGAGGCAGATCCAAAATCATGGCAGGATTTTTACTTTCTGGTACCTGGACTATACACGTCTGGGGCCCGTTCTTCGTACGTGGCTAACTCAGTTAGCTGGATTTGATTTTGATGATTTGACGTGATCTTGGATCGTTTGGTTCTTCGAAGCTCATCCCGGAGCTGCTGTCATAGCAACAGGTCCGTTAGCTTAAACCTTATTTCATGTAAACAGGATTAGATCGCTTCTTTTCAACCAGAACTGATACTCAAAATATGTCTGCTACCTCCGCTACTTTATTACAAGAGTATCGTACTGATCCAGGGACAATAATTTAAAATAATAATCATTAAAAAAAATATTTTAAAAATAATATAAAAATGCTGTGTAGTCCATAACAGCCTACTATAGACAGCCAGTTTTACTCACTGAAATATTTATTTGTCATAAAATTATTACTTCATAATTGTATTAGAGTCTTACACACATGCTGTACAGATAATAGAGTCGTGCATTATTTTGAGTGATGACTGCTATTATAAGAGTGGCTTGATGGAGTGCAGGAGATGCAGATAACATATTGACCCTTTAGAAACTTTCATTAATGCTGTCACGTAACAAATCTGTCCAAATATAAAATGAAATGAATAGATAATTTCTACATTGAAATGAAAATGTAAAGACTGCACAACTATTATAAATTGTGAATCTAAATTCTAAAAAATTCTAATAAAATAAAAACATGCATCTATTATCTGTTTCATGTATCTATTATAACATTTATGTAGTTTTGTTTGCTTGGCTGTTTCCTTATAAAAGTCCAGAAATTTGTCAAGTTTTTCGTCGGGTGTCGTTTTAAATTATATGACGTCATTACATTGCCGTCTTGCCACCAGCCAATCGCTACACTGCTGATCATGGTTTCGAGTATCGATACATATCCCCTTTTAAGACAACACATGAACGTGCAATTATGTCAGATAACTCAATCCAGCGATACTAATCATACACAACAGGTGTGTTCGAAGAACCCAATTAGCCGGATCATGATTAGCACGATGATATCATCTTGGATGTGTCATTTGATCTCGGATGTAATAAGCGACGTACGAAGAACGGGCCCTGGTGTCTATATGTGTGTGTGCTTGACCGTGTGCTTGTGCCACGTGTTTGTTAGCATGTGTGTGTGTGCGCGCGCATGTCCTTAACCTCATCGTCATATCTGATGACACACCACTGACCAACAATGTCATCTCTATCCCACTGTACTTCAAGGTCTGGTTGTTCTTGGTGCAATGCAGGAACAGCAGAGTTGACTTTGAAGATGAAGGCCTGAGCTTGGTAACACTGACATTGCAGAATCTGCCTTGTTGAACACAGGGATTTGCCTGAAAACAAGTTTATAATTTTATAATATTTATTGCAAAGTATTTTATAGTTACTGTACAATTAGAATATTAAATGAACTGCTGAAAACTATAAGAACATGTAATGAATGTCAACTATGTTACTCTTAGTCAACTCAGTTACCTTGGCAGAGTAACATAGGTGACTGGTAACCTAGTTGACATTTTTGCTGTTTTTAGGGATAAAATCAAAATGGTTGCCTAGCACCAGACACCACATGGCATTTTAGGGAGAGGTTCTTCTAAATATTATATGTACAACTGAGTAAAATTGAAATTCAAAGTTATTTATGAATTCATTGTAGTAACATTGTTGACATATGATAAGTACACATTTGCCCCAAGCACTACTTCAGGTGAAATAACAGAAAATGTGGAGGGAGAACATACCTTGGAGTCTTGCTAGTTTTCTCTTCATGAGGAAATGACATCATGTGGAGCAGATCATGTGATTTGGAAAACACACTCTTCCTTGAGGGGTGTATTTGCTATGGGTAACTTAGACGACAGCGACTTCTCGGACACATATTCAATTAGCCAATTTCTATTGAAAATGTGACATATTGCCCAAAAAGACACATTGTTCACAATTACCTCAACTTAATGTAAATAATATAATTAAAACTGTTTTTGAATAAGTTTTTAAAATGTTTTTTTAAGTAATGAGATTGTGGTTGTAATTCATTTCGGACGGTTATTTAGTTGACATTTTAGGGATATCTAGTAAATTTTTATAAATAAATGATTATTTCCATAGTAATTAACTATGGAATTTGTAAAGACAAGATCATGAAGAACACTGAAGACTTTTAAAATTGTATTTTAATAAGCATGTTTGCGAGATAAATCTCATGGACATGAAAACTCTCTCGATTATATATTGACTCAAAAGATAGTCTCCTCCCTTTTTTAGTCCGGTAACTGCACCTGTAGGGGCGCTATTTCTCTCAGACAATGGAAGTCTAAGCACACACACTCAAACAGAGGGACAGAGTGATATGAGATGTCTGACAGTTTTTT
This sequence comes from Carassius auratus, assembly GCF_003368295.1. Lineage (NCBI taxonomy): Eukaryota > Metazoa > Chordata > Actinopteri > Cypriniformes > Cyprinidae > Carassius > Carassius auratus. The sequence continues at coordinate 58,514 of NW_020526962.1, read as the reverse complement.
TTATTTTCTGTTATCCATACAGTGTTGTAAAGTCATGAAACTATTTATATTTACTCAGAATAACTTTTTTTCTGTATGAAAAAAGGTTTTGAAGTGTTTGGAATTTAAAAATGCAGGAAAATTAATAATTCCATCTTTATTGTCATTTTTAAAAAATCACCACGACAAAACCATCCAAGCTATCCAAAACCCATTCACAATTTAAGTTCCTCAATGTTTTTTCAACATGTACACCAAGTTTGGTGTGTATAGTGTTACTCTCCTCTGAGCAGTATGCATTAATTCACAGCTAAATGTAAAAAACAATCCACATTCAAATCAAAATAGCCGACTTCCTGTTGGTCGTAGCTGATGACTGTGAATTAGAAAGTTGTCCGTCTTGATAAGACCAATTTTGGTACTGAGTTTGGTGTCTGTAGCTAAAACTAACCCCCTCACTTTTGACAAAAGGTGGCGCTATAGAGTGCCTCTTCCACGCCCTCTTATGAACTTTTGCCAGTGTCTAGCTGTCACTAATACTGATATGTGTTCTGAGTTTGATGAAATTCTAAGCATGTTATATGCCTCAAAATCACCTGAGAAGTATTCCAGTTTGACATGTTGCCACGGCAACAATATTTTTAGATATCAATATCCCCCCAGCAGATTTATATCGGCTGTGTTTTAACATTATTCTGATGAAGTTTGAAGCAAATCGAGTAAAAATAAGATGCTGAATTCAAAGCATTTTGAAAATGACACACTTCCTGCTGCCAGTTGGTGGCGCTATAACTTTGACTCCTAATAGTCACATATATGCGATCGACATCATACAATGAATAATCTCATGAAGTTTGATTAAAATTAGGAAATGTATGTGGATGGTATTAGACACTTCCTGTTTCTCAGTTCTCGCCATAAATTCAACGCCTCGCTACGAGCAAACCGTTCGAGATATCAAAAATCCCCTGGCAATTTTTCATCCCCAATGTCTTGAGATCATGTTGACCGAATTTGGTGGCAATCGAGTAAAAAACCTATGACAAGTATATCAAATTCCAGAGCATGCGCTTTTTACATAAATCTAAATAGCTGACTTCCTGTTGGGCGGAGCCTATGACATGCAATACGCAAGTTGTTCGGCACGATGAGATCTATATGTGTACTGAGTTTCATATTAATACGTGCAAGTATGTGTGAGCTATACATCAACATTTATGACTGTGTTCCAGGGGGCGCCGTAGAGCCCCTGTGCCACGCCCGGGTCCCAACCTCTGCAGGCTCCTAAAGGCCACAGATTCCAAAGTGTGTGCAAATTTTCAAAGGACTCCAAAAGCCCCCACAACTTTGACGACAAATATGAATAATAAACCCTAAATAGCCAACTTCCTGTTGGGCGGAGCCTATGATATGCAATACGAAAGTTGTTTGTATTGATGAGTTCTATATGTGCACCGAGTTTCGTGTGTCTACGTACAAGTATGTATGATATATGGCCCTCCATATTCCAGGGGGCACTGTAGAGCCCCTGTGCCACGCCCATGTATCAGTCTCTGCCCGGCCCTAATGGCCGCAGGTTCCAATGTGTGTGCCAATTTAAAATACTTTTTATGCATGTATAGGGCCCCAAAAGCCCCCGTAACGTTAGAAAATAATAATAATAATAATAATAATAAATAATCCTAAGGAAAACAATAGGGCTCTCGCCCTCCAGGCTTGAGCCCTAATAATAAACAAAGCAGATACAAGAGGGTCCTCGCACCTCGGTGCTCGGGCCCTAATAAACAAAGCAGATACAAGAGGGTCCTCGCACCTCGGTGCTCGGGCCCTAATAAACGGAGCAATTCCAAGAGGGTCCTCGCACCATCGGTGCTCGGGGCCTAAATATAGCTGCAAGCAGCGATGGCGGGCTCAAGCCGTCAGTGCAACACCACCCCGGTGGCATCGGGAAAACTGTGCCCAGCGGGCATAAGCATTTACAGTAACCCTCTGGCAATCAAATTTTAAGGGATATGGCAGTTAAATCGGGTTAATCCGACCCATCTAGACTTTGAAATCACATACACAGAACAATATATATAACTTTAGTAACACTTTATTTTAATATATATAAAAAATGTAAAAGTCGTAGCTGACACCTAAATGAACACATTACAATTGTTTATGACTGCAAGTCTTTTTCCTCAAATGCTATAGAGCTTCAAATTTGCGTTTGAGCCCATTTGAAAAAGTAGCATAATTTACATATGACTTACAGTTTGTTTTAATTAATATCAAACATTCAATTTAATTGTGCATTATAGCTGTCACCTAGATGAACAATTACAGTTTTTTTATGACTGTAAGTCATTCTCTTCAAATGCTACTGACGTTAGAAAAGTGTATAACAATATCACATGTAACTTTAGAGACGGTCCCTAAATTTGAGACTCTCGAATGTCCAATGTCAAGCCAACTTTATGCCTGTTTTTGTTTTGTTTTTTACTTTATTTTTCTTTTTTCTGTGCCGGATTGCTGATGTCCTTTACCCGGGCATAGATGTCCATCCATCAATTACGAACATTAAATTTATACAAGATTGCGCTTAAAGAAAATGTAATGATTGATATCATACGGATGCAAAAATGATTTTATAATACCCTCAGTACCACATTTGATAACATTTTGTAACAGACTCCAGAAATACACAATATTAATTCTGAGACTGAATAACATTACTTTCTTTGTCAATGTATGTTCAAATTAATGTCAGTGGGATGCATTTTTGGTGAAATTTATAAAGACATTTGTGGAAAAATAGTCTATTTCTAGAAAAAGTCAGAATTAAAAAGGTGTGTGCGTGTGTGTGTGTATTTATATATACCATATTCTTCCTTGGCCTGATTTGACATGGAATGAAGCCTCTATATTCTATGAGACACTAGCAGGAGAAGACCAGGGTTGATCTGGAGGTCCAAACACACCTTTGTCATGAAAAACAGGTCGTGGAACGGACTATTTTCTTTAGCGGAAGCAATACAATCGTTTTTAAAATCAATAAACTAATTTTTAAATCAATATTTTGTGCCAAATTATTTATTTATTTTGTAGGTAGCAATGTAATAAGTGGCATCATGCATAGCCAGGCGGTTGTTATAGCGAATAACAAGCCATTCAGGCTGATTTTTCACCAGAAAGGACTGCAAACTCACCTGTTAGCCGCTCATCGTGTTCAAAACGTCCCTCACGCTAGTGTTTCTTCTACTCCTGTTTCCATGTCGGTGGCGGCGCCAAGCAAGTCGCTAAAAGCGCCACCTGCTGTAGTGGAGTGCGAATTACATGACAGTTTACTAGCATGTGTGTGGATCTGAAGGCATTTGCGTGTGGATCAGCAAGGCGGAAAATTTATGCCAAAATTCACGTGACAGTTTATTTGTACTTGTAGAAATTTGTTTTGTACTTGAAGGATTTTGTTTTGTACTTGAAGGATTTTTTTTTTAATTGAAGGATTTTTTTTTTTTGTACTTTAAAGATTTTTGTACTTGGAGGATATTTTTGTCATTGAAGAAATACGTTTCTTTGTATATGTAAAATTTGTTTGATAGCTACGTTTTTTATTTGCAGAACAAAATGCATTAGTTTGTGAGTGATGTTTTGTATTTGCAAATCACACTGAGTTTGTTTGTGATTCATTGGGTGTGAGTAAAACACGTTTTGTGTGTGTGTGTGTGTGTGTGAGGTTTTGGCATGATTCTCACTCCATATTCCTGACCTGGTTAGTTAGTCAAGTACAAACTCTAAGACTATAGTATGTGCCATATTTCTAGAGAGAAGAGCAGCAGCACCCCAGGACACATGAAGACCATCTCTTTTCAAAAGGTCAGGTCTGCTTCAAATGCTTGTCCAATTGTCTATGAAACCTATGTTATTCTGTGGGCACCACTTAGATATCCAGCCATTGAGTGATGACAATCTGCTAATCACCTCATTACCACGGTAAGCAGGGAGGGGAACAGAGCATTTTACTGTGTCTGACATCGTCCTTGCAAGTTTACACACCTCTCTAATGTGTTTTGCTAAGTTTATGTATATGTTAGCTATAGTTTCAATTATTAAATTCCTTATATAGACAATTAATTGTCTTTGTGTGCTGCTCACAATTCGAAATCACTGTATGTTTGATATCTTGCTACATGCTAAACTACTGCTAGTATTGCATAAGTAGAACAATTATTCTTCCTTGGCCAGGAAAATATTATTTTCTTGAATTGATTATGTAGAAGATTTTTATTAATAAGATTTTTATTAATCAAGTATAATCAAGGTGAATATAGCCAGTTATATATACAGTTATTATTCCATTATAATCATATAGCCAGTGTGTGAAAAGAATGTGCCTGCCTAGCCGAAATATATAGACCCTCAAATGGGAAACATCTGGAAAAACATACAAATGGGCCTTTTTCTTTACTGTAACAAATCTAGGGACCTCCTTCTCTCTAGGGAGGAATCAAATTGTAAGCATAAGGAAAACTATATGAAACATTTGGAATATGCCCTGTATAAACAAGAAAAACTGTATAAAGTAATACATTTAGAAATAATTAAATATATAAATATTTTTTTTATTCCAGAAGAAATAACTGCATACAAATATTTGGTTTACTATTAGGAAGGCCTTGATAGGTGACCTAAATTGAAACCGGGTGGTGTAGGCAGAAATACATTACATGCAATGGTCTGTGTTTATTGTAGACTGGGCCTTAAAGGGACAGCCCTAAACATGAAGTCCCATGGATACCGCTTTGAAAAAGAAAAAGGTGTAAGGGAACTCAAAAGGTCCGCACGGATGGGCGAAAATCCTGCTGTGCGCTGATTTTTTTACTGAGTTGAGGGAGATTTTCAGTGTAAAAGCGAGATCGCCGCAAGTCACTCAGGAAAAGTGTAATGTTTTGTTGTGTGTGTGAAACTGTCCATATGAATGTCTGTGTGAATGATGATGAATGTTTGAATAAATAAATAAATTTTGTATTGGGTGGGTAAAAGCTGCGCACCATTCCTGGACCGTAGCTTAAGTGTGACCTGGCAGAATTGAATGCACCTAGTGCACCTAGAGGCAGAGTCAGGAAATTTGAACATGTGGAAGGAATACTTCAGACAGGTACATTACTGACATTTCATGGGAGGCATTTATTGCAAAGTAAGTTAATTTACAGTGTATTCTCATGAAAAAAATAACATCTCTAACATTTTAAAAGATAATTAGCGAACAAAGATACACAGAACAAATAATCATGGACTAAATATCTTATAGCATGCATTTTCATTTGAGTGCTTCGTCAGTTGATTGCACATAAGCCAGTTATGAGGTAAATGGAGCAAAACATGTTTTTCCAATGCAGTGAAACTGATATGACCGAAAAAAGAACTCGTTCATATCTCCTTGACATTACATCAGTCAGTTAGCATTAGCATTATCACTGCTTTCAGGGCTGGAGTACTCCATATTCATATAACTGTTATTTTACTAAACTATGAGCTGCTCTCAGGGCAGGAGTACTCCATATTCATATTACTGTTATTTTGATAAATTATGTGCTGCTGTCAGGGCAGAAGTACTCAATATTCATATTAGTATTATTTTACTAAACTGTGAGCTGCTCTCAGGGCAGGAGTAATCAAGATTCATATTACTGTTATTTTTAGTGTATTATGTACTGCTCTCAGGGCAGAAGTACTCAATATTCATATTACTGTTATTTTTAGTGCACTATGTGCTGCTCTCAGGGCAGGAGTACTCAATATTCATATTACTATTGTTTTAATAAACTATGTGCTGCTCTCAAGGCAGGAGTTCTCAATATTCATATTACTATTACTTTACTAAACTATGTGCTGCTCTCAGGGCAGAAGTACTCAATATTCTTATTACTATTATTTTACTAAACTATGTGCTGCTCTCAGGGCAGGAGTTCTCAATATTCATATTACTGTTATTTTAATAAACTATGCGCTGCTCTCAGGGCAGGAGTACTCAATATTCGGTAACACTTTAGTATAGGGTCCAATTCACACTGATAACTAGCTGCTTATTAGCATGTCTATTATTAACATATTAGCTGTTTATTAGTGCTTATAAAGTACATATAATGCATGACATCCATAATCCTACCCAATTCCCTAAACTTAAAACTACCTTATAAACTATATAAGCATAAAATAAGGAGTTAATTGAGGCAAAAGTTATAGTTAATGGTTAGTTAATAGTGTGAATTGGAACCTAAAATAAAGTGTGATTCAATATTCATATTAAAGTTATTTGTACTGTTCTATGAGCTGCTCTCAGGGCAGGATTACTCAATATTTATATCACTGTTATTTGTACTGTTCTATGAGCTGCTCTCAGTGCTGTAGAACTCAATATTCAAATCACTGTTATTGTTAGTGTATTATGTGTTGCTCTTAGGGCAGGAGTACTCAATATTCATAACACTTTTATCTTTACTGATCTACGAGCTGCTATCAGAGCAGGAGTACTCAATATTCATATCACAGTTATGTTTACTTATCTATGAGCTGCTGTCAAGGCAGGAGTTCTCAATATTCATATTACTATTACTTTACTAAACTATGAGCTGCTCTCAGGGCAGGAGTTCTCAATATTCATACTACTGTTATTTCAATAAACTATGCTCTGCTCTCAGGGCAGGAGTACTCAATATTCATATTACTATTATTTTTACTGTACAATGAGCTGCTCCCAGGGCAGGAGTACTCAATATTCAAATCACTGTTATTGTAAGTGTACTATGTGTTGCTATCAGGACAGGAGTACTCAATATTCATATCACTTTAATCTTTACTGATCTATGAGCTGCTCTCAGGGCAGGAGTACTCAATAGTCGTATCACAGTTATGTTTACTTATCTATGAGCTGATCTCAAGGAAGTATTACTCAATATTCATATTACAGTTATTTTTTACTGTTCTATGAGCTGCTCTCAGGCTAGGAGTACTCTATATTCATACTACTGTTACTTTTAGTGTATTATGCGCTGCTCTTGGGGGAGAAGTACTCAATATTTATATTACTGTTATTTCTACTGAACTATGAGCTGCTCTCAGGGCAGGAGTACTTGGTATTCATATTACTGTTTTTACTGTGCATTACATCTATTACCTAACCATTGTTCATTCTTTTAAATAACACACTATATAAATAATGTACAACATTCATTAAAAATGGCTGTCAGTGCCAGTGTAGTCTAATTTACAGCATATACTGCATAGATATTTTTTTTTATTTGTTCTATATAGTATTGATATCGTTTTTCCTGTTTATATTAATGAGTTATAGGCTAGTAAATTTATGCATATTTTAAAAGTAATCTTTTAAATCAATAGACAGTTATTCCATTATTGAATGATCTTTTATTTTATTTTCCAGTTACCTGGTGAGGCTGACAGAAACAGGACAAATCAAAGGAGCTAACACTGAAGAGGCATCTGATGCTGCTGAGTACAAAATGGTGCAAAAATGGAGAGGAATGAAAAATGATGTGTGTTTGGTTCTACCTGATAAAGGCACATAATAGCCAAATTCGAAGGGTAATTGGTTCCATTTGGATGTAAGTGATTATCAACATTTACAGGGGTTAGACTGTGATTTTATTGCCATCTGAATCCAAAATGTCATTGTTTTTTTCTCCCACCATCACCATGAAAATCCCTGGCCGAATCCCAAACTCATGTGTTAATTCAATTGCTTTCCAAATCCACATCTCTGAGAATAAATCATTTCAAAATGAACCGTTGAAATCCATTTTCAGCACTGTTTAACACCATAAACTAACTGTTGTGATAAATGCAGACGCTAATGATGTTTGATTTTGCCAGTTGGAAATCACAAAAAAAAAATGGCTGGATGTCTAAGTGGTGCCCACAGAATAACATAAGTTTCATAGACAATTGGACAAGCTTTTGGGGCAGACCTGACCTGTAGAAAAGAGATGGTCCTCATTCCTCCTGGGGTGGTCAAGAAATATGGCAAATAGTCTTAGAGTTTTTACTTGACTAACTGGGGCCCAGGTCAGGAAGCAGACAGACTGCCTAAAACGACCGTCTGTAAGATGCCTCATGTCACAGAGGTCAGTTAATTCTCAGAACATAGAGATTTTTTCACCTAGATATCACACTATAGAGACTGTGTCTGTTCCCAGAACTAGAAAATACAAAAAACATCCAAACCAATTTAAGATTAACAATTTAATTGAGGTTCAACAAATAAAAAACTGATGCAACATGGATAAACAAACGATAAATCTAGGCTTATTGAATATCAGATCCCTTTCTACGAAAAAAAAACACTTTTTGTAAATAATATTGTGGCAAGTGGGGCGGGGCCGAGAGGCGTGGGAACGAGGAGTGAGGCCAGGTGTAGTGATTGGAGATGAGCTGCACCTGTGCCCCACCGCCGGTATCGAGTCCCACGTAGGAGATGGAAGTATATAAAACTGGAGCCACTATAGTGAAGGACGAGAGAGGACCAGGTCTGGACATTATTTTATGTTTTGCTTTTTATTTTGTGCGCACCAGTCATCCGCGATATAATATATAATATTATAAAAAAACATAAAAATACATAATTACAAATTATGTAAATATTTATTAAGCACATTGCAACAATGCACAGTATAAAATAAAATTCAAACTAAAAATGTATCCCACTCATGTGAATATTAAATAATAATGTTCAGGCCTACTGGCCTACAGAAAGGTTTTAAAATGAACTGTTCTCTCATAAAAACAAAGTGCATTTAGGTGAAGTGCATTTGATTTTTTTTCTCTGTAGGACTAGAAAGTGCATTACTTCTCCAGTATAGGCAAGAGGGTTATCACTTCTGGGGATGGGGACTTTAGACAGATAACCATCTAGCTGTTGAGCAGTTGAGCTTGTCATCTGCCTGACATTTTAGAAATATTTGAGAAAGTGTATTTAAATAGGGCCAGGGCATAAATAAACATTTTTATCAAATTAAAGCAGAAATCTAGCAGAAAATCTAGCAGAAATATGGCTACAATCTTATGTATGTATGTATATGTATATATGTGTGTGTGTGTGTGTGTGTGTGTATATATATATTTATATATATAGAACAATAGCCAACGTATTATTATTATTTGAGGCACTTTCTTGCAGAATTTCACTGAACATATCAGACAACGAGGGTGAATGCCCCAATGTTGTGCCTGAATGCATTCATTGAACGATAGTTCATGAACTCCGTCATATTTTGGGCGAACGTGAACTGAACGTGCTGTATTACTGCCTGATGAACGTTACTGTCAACTCGTTCATTCTGGTGTCTGTGAACGGAACGCTCTCTCAGGTTAACTTCGTTCAATAGGGTGCCAGATTTCTATAAAGCCTTCCAGGCGAAAACTCGGCTAAAACACACCGTAAACGGGTCTTAATATGTAGTGGAAAATCAGCTAATCTGGCAACACCACCAGTGTCGCACCGCCGTCTGCCGCATGCGTGAAGCGTCATAAAAAAATAAAAAAAAAACAATGGGGGCGACAGCAGCATGTAGCAAGAAGGGGTATGATTATTTAAAATAATTTTATGATGTTTATGACAAGGTCGGTGAGAATGGGAGACTGCAGTTTGAACTATGAACTGAACTAGTTCATTTTAAAATTTGTGAGCAGTATGTGCAAGTGCAGTATGGAGTACCCCAAGGTTCAGTACTAGGGACACTACTCTTCACTCTTTATATGTTACCCTTGGGAGATATCATCAGGAAACATGGTGTTAGCTTTCACTGTTATGCTGATGATACTCAGCTCTATATTTCTCCACGACACGGTGAAACACACAAATTTGAAACACTAATGGAATGCATAGTCTATATAAAAAACTGGATGACGAGTAATTTCTTATTGCTAAATTCTAAAAAACAAACAAACAGAGGAGTTAATTATAGGACCAAAAAACTCTGCATGTAAAAACCTAGAACACTGTCTAAGACTTGATGGCTACTCTGTCAATTCTTCGTCACCAGTTAGGAACCTAGGTGTGCTATTTGATCGCAATCTTTCCTTAGAAAGCCACGTTTCTAGCATTTGTAAAACTGCATTTTTCCATCTCAAAAATATATCTAAATTACGGCCTATGCTCTCAATGTCAAATGCAGAAATGTTAATCCATGCATTTATGACCTCAAGGTTAGATTATTGTAATGCTTTATTGGGTGGTTGTTCTGCAGGCTTAGTAAAAAAACTACAGCTAGTCCAAAATGCAGCAGCAAGAGTTCTTACTAGCACCAGGAAGTAGGACCATATTAGCCCGGTCCTGTCAACACTGCACTGGCTCCCTATCAAACATTGTATAGATTTTAAAATATCGCTTGTTACTTATAAAGACCTGAATGGTTTAGCACCTCAGTATTTGAATGAGCTCCTTTTACATTATAATCCTCTACGTCCGCTTCGTTCTCAAAACTCAGGCAATTTGATAATACCTAGAATATCAAATTCAACTGCGGGCGGCAGATCCTTTTCCTATTTGGCGCCTAAAATCTGGACTAACCTACCTAACATTGTTCGGGAGGCAGACACACACTTGCAGTTTAAATCTAGATTAAAGACCCATCTCTTTAACCTGGCTTACACATAACATACTAATATGCTTTTAAAATCCAAATCCGTTAAAGGATTTTTAGGCTGCATTAATTAGGTAAACCGGAACCGGAAACACTTCCCATAACACCCTATGTACTTGCTACATCATTAGAAGAATGGCATCTAAGCTAATATTTGTCTGTTTCTCTCTTATTCCGAGGTCACCGTAGCCACCAGATCCAGTCTGTATCCAGATCAGAGGGTCACTGCAGTCACCCGGATCCAGTACGTATCCAGACCAGATGGTGGATCAGCACCCAGAAAGGACCTCTACTACCCTTAACTATCATTTTGCATTATTGACTCACTGTTTTCCTAATGAATGTTGTTCAGTTGCTTTGACACAATTTATTTTGTTTAAAGCGCTATATAAATAAAGGTGACTTGACTTGACTTGACTTGACACTGTTGGTGTATAGGTATCAACATATACCATATAGATCAAATAAACATTGACCTGTCAAGGTGTCAATACACTCACTTTTGCTCAGCCATTTTTTTTCCAGGAAGAACCTAAACACCTCCTGACTGGAAGTGAGTAACTGCTCAGGAAGGAACTCTACAGAAACCCCCTACAGCTCTGGTTAGAGATACAACCATCTTATATCCAGTAATGGCTAACCCACACAAGCCATCTATCCCCATCCCTACTGCTCATTTTGGTTTACATTCCCCTGAACAACATCAACAGCAACAGGAACGACGCACTAAATGAACTATACCAGCACATCATCGAGCAGCAGACAGCACACCCTGATGCTTTTCTCATCATAGCTGGGGATTTCAACCATGCTGACTTAAAGAGTGTGTTTCCAAAAATACACCAACATATTAACTTTCCAACATGAGGTAATAACATTTTGGACTTTGTTTATACCATGCAGAGAAAAGCTTACAAAGCCCTCCCCCTACCCCATCTCGGAGCCTCAGACCACATCACTGTTATGCTAATGCCTGCATACAGACCGTCATTAAAGTCGCCAAACCGGTTCAAAAACAGATTCAAGTGTGGCCAGAAGGATCATCAGAGGTTCTTCAAGACTGCTTCGACACAACTGACTGGGACATGTTTAAGCAGGCTGTTACATGCAATAACTCCACTGACCTCCAGGAGTACTCAGACACTGTCACTGCCTACATCAACAAGTGTATTGATGATGTAACTGTCACAAAAGCCATAAGACATCACTCCAGGAGGATAGCCCATCAATTTAGCGACAGCAGAGACACTAGGAGCCTGTGGCAGGGGATACAGACCATTACGCACTACAAGCCCCCACCACGGACCTGTGATAACAACATATCTCTGCTAAATGAGCTGAACACCTTCTTCGCTCGCTTTGAACAACATAACAGCACCACTGCACTGAAGAGTGTTGACGCTGACCCCAGATAGCATGAGGAGATCCTTCAGCAGGATCAATGCACACAAAGATCTGGGTCCTGCCATCATCCCTGGGCGTGTACTGAGAGACTGTGCAGTAAAACTCACTGATGTCTTCACAGACATTTTTAACATCTCACTTAGTCAGACTGTTGTTCCCACGTTTCAAAACTACCACCATCATTCCAGTTCCGAAGAAGCCATCTCCATCCTGTTTAGCACCTCAGTATTTGAATGAGCTCTTGTTAAATTATAATCCTCCACATCCGCTGTGTTCTCAAAACTCAGGCAATTTGATAATACCTAGAATATCAAATTCAACTGCGGGCGGCAGATCCTTTTCCTATTTGGCACCTAAACTCTGGAATAACCTACCTAACATTGTTCGGGAGGCAGACATACTCTTGCAGTTTAAATCTAGATTAAAGACCCATCTCTTTAACCTGGCTTACACATAACACACTAATATGCTTCTAATATCCAAATACATTGAAGGCTGCATTAATTAGGTAAACCGGAACCGGTAACATTTCCCATAACACCTGATGTACTTGCTACATCATTAGAAGAATGGCATCTATGCTAATATTTGTCTGTTTTTCTCTTATTCCAAGGTCATTTTAGCCACCAGATCCAGTCTTTATCCAGATCAGAGGGTCACTGCAGTGACCCGGATGCAGTACATATCCAGACCAGATGGTGGAACGGCACCTAGAAAGGACCTCTACAGCCCTGAAAGACAGCGGAGTCCAGGACAACTAGAGTCCCAGATACAGATCCCATGTAAAGACCTTGTCTCAGATGATCACCAGGACAAGACCACAGGAAACAAATGATTCTTCTGCACAATCTGACTTTGCTGCAGCCTGAAATTGAACTGCTGGTTTTCGTTTGGTCAGAGGAGAACTGGCACCCCAACTGAGCCTGTTTTCTCCCAAGGTTTTTTTCTCTATTCTGTCACCAATGGAGTTTTGGTTCCTTGCCGCTGTCGCCTCTGGCTTGCTTAGTTGGAGTCACTTCATTTACAGCGTTATCGTTGACTTGATTGCAAATGAATGCACAGACACTATTTAAACTGAACAGAGATTACATCACTAAATTCAATGATGAACTGCCTTTAACTCTCATTTTGCATAATTGACACACTGTTTTCCTAATGAATGTTTTTCAGTTGTTTTTACGCAATGTTATTTGTTTAAAGCGCTATGTAAATAAAGGTGACTTGACTTCAATGACTACTGTCCTGTTGCACTTACTCCCATTTTGGTGAAGTGCTTTGAACAGCTAGTCATGTACCACATCAAGTCTGCCCTCACCCCCTCCCTGGACCCCTTCCAGTTTGCATATCGGTCCAACCGGTTGACCGATTTTTCAACCTTTATTTTTACAGGCAGGTCATTAAGAACAGGTTCTTATTTACAATGGCGGCCTGACAAGTGGAATGACCATTTAGGGAAAGGGAAGTAGGGATAAAATAAATACAGAACATTAGAAATAAAGGTTAACATTTACATAAATACATTTTAAAACATCAAACATCATCAATCGATTTACTGTAAAAAATTAAATAAATAATAATAATAATATAAAAAAACTTAAATAATTATGCAGTGAAGCAACGGCATTTGTCCGTGAACAAGTATCATATACTAGTTTTGAAGGATGAAATTGGAATAAGTTTATTTAGTTTGAGAATGTTTTGCAGAGCATTCCAATCCCGAGCGCCAGCAGATTGAAAAGATGTAAGACCATACGCAGATTCAGTTTTGGGAATGCTTAGTTGAAGATGAAGTGAGGACCGAGTGTTATATGTGACGGGCTTTGGCTGCAGCAGGTGACCCAAGTAAGGGAGGTGAGTGGCAGAGTCTGGCAGAGGTGGTGAATGAAGAGCGGTTTCTGTAAAGGAAACCTAGCTTGGCTTTAACCTTTGATTGCAGCTTTGATACAGTATGTGAATGGTGAAAGAAAGTGAAGTTTCCAACCAGATGCCCAAGTAGTTATATGCAGTGACTTGTTCTAGAATAGCCCCCTTGCATGTAGTGATGTTAAGGGCAGGAGGATGCCCTTATGGTAAAACCACATTATTGTTGTTTTGGAGGTATTGAGAGTGAGTTTGAGATAGGGCTGTGCGATTAATCGAAATCGAATTGAAATCGCATTTTGAGACGTTCCAATTTGCTAATCCCAAAAGCCTGAGATGTGGACGCGATAAATCTGTTTCATAGCATATGCATGACTGTCAGTCAGCCTTGAGTGACAGTCTTACCATAAGTGACATTGTAATTTAGTTTCTTTTTTCTTGTCTTCACCACCTGGCTCCTGTTGTAAAGTGTTGATAGATTCAAACAAAAAGTTATAAATAAATAGAACAAATAAAAAAAAATAAAGACTGCAAGTGACATTGCTAGCGGAAGCACAAGTATCTGAGAGTGTAAGTCTGATAATGCAAGTAGTGATTGCAAGTGACATTGTAATTTAGTTTATTTTTTCTTGTCTTCACCACCTGGCTACTGTTGTAAAATGTTGAAAGATTTAAACAAAAAGTAATCAATAAATAGAACAAAATAAAACAAATAAAGACTGAGAGGGGGTTCGGCGAAAAATCGGCAGCTGTCAGCAGGAAGTGGCTGTCACTGGCAGCAGGAAGTGGCTGCCAATAAAACATGACGGCAGCTGTCGCTAAAAAACGGAAATTGGAGGAGGCTGCCGGCAGTAGTAAGACAAATAAATATATAAATGTATATTTATTTTTAATGCTTATTTAAATAAGTATAAAGGTCTGTATTGTATGTTATTTGATTGAAAAGTTTGATCAAATATAAACAAACAAACAAAAAAAAAAAGATAATTTTGCTAAACATTAATTTCCAGCTGAATGTTTATCCATGAATGCTTGCATGTATTATTGTTGGTGTGAAATAATGAAAGATATGCACAAACGCATTTATATATATTTATGAGGCATTTACTAGATGTATGTCGTATATTTATTTCATAGACTATATACACAAATAACCGAACAGAGAAGTCTCATCAGTGACCTTTATTTAAAGTCATATTTTGCTGTTATATTTGTAGTATTTCAGGAAACAACACATATACACACACACACACACACACACACACACACACACACACACACACACACACACATATATATATATATATATATATATATATATATATATATATATATATATATATACATATAGCATAAAGTAGCTGTTAAATTTGTAATTGGTATGTTGTCAAAGTCAGTGTTTTACAATGTAAACAGTATAAAATATATCCAGTATGCAAGCAGACAAAAATATCAAGCAGAATCACTAACAACAATCCGGAGGTATTTCCAAGACTCTCCGAATGGAACTGAGGAGTTATACACAGTTTCTCCTCCAGCATCTGCACCAATTACTGCAAAACCCAGGATGGGTGTGCATCTCTCCTCTTTTTCCTTTTCCAACATAGTCAAGTCAAGCCTCCTTTATTTATATAGTGCTTTTAATAATACGGATTGGGTCAAAGCAACTTTATGGTATTAAATAGGAAAATAGTGTGTCAATAATTCAGAAGGACATTAGTAAAAACTCAGTTTTTAGTTAAAGGCAGTTTATCATTGAATTCAGTGATGTCATAAATCAGCTCAGTTCAGTTTAAATAGTATCTGTGCAATCAAGTCAACGATATCGCTGTAGATGAAGTGACCCCAACTAAGCAAGCCAGAGGTGACAGCAGCAAGAAACCGAAACTACATTGGTGACAGAATGGAGAAAAAACCTTGGGAGAAACCAGGCTCAGTTGGTGGGCCAGTTCTCCTCTGACCAGATGAAAAGTAGTTTAATTCCAGGCTGCAGCAAAGTCAGATTGTGCAGAAGAATCATCTGTTTCCTGTGGTCTTGTCCTGGTGGTCCTCTGAGACAAGGTCTTTACAGGGGATCTGTATCTGGGGTTCTAGTTGTCCTGGTCTCCGCTGTCTTTCATGGATGTAGAGGTCCTTTCTAGGTGCTGATCCACCATCTGGTCTGGATACGTACTGGATCTGGGTGACTGCAGTGACCTCGGAATAAGAGAGAAAGAGATTAATATAATTTAAGATTTTAATATCTATACAATGTTGAATAGGTAGCCAGTGCAGTGTTGACAGAACTGGCTAATCTGGTCATACTTCCTGATTCTAGTAAGAACTCTAGCGGCTGCATTATATTATTCATAAGAAAATGGTGACATTAATACCTAAATTGCTTTATTAACAGTAGACATGCATGCACAGCCATGTTAATGATTATGCCCATTGCATTTTGTCATGGGGTTAGAATTGATCACATTTTCATGCATAATTTACACACCTGGTAAGCAGTTCTTGTAAACCTCATGGCATTGTCAGCAGGGCTGCAGTGTGTACATTTAGAAAAATTCCTGGCAAGGCTCAGACTTGTTCTCCATTGTGTTACACCTGTATATTGAGATGAGCATAAAAACAGCACAAAGCACATACAAAGCAAAGATACTGACAATGACACTGCTAAAGCAATTGAAGACCTCAGAGCAAACGTCATGGAAATGACCAATATGTTCAGAGAGACAATGGAAGTGACCAGATCACAGTTTCACCCACCCATGACTCCACTTCGAACTGAGAGGAGACCCAAAGGCTGCCATTCATGCCAGGAGGCCCAAAGAGGTGAAGAGTGCAGGCACTGTTATCGCTGTGGACAAGATGAAGATTTGTCACGGGGCTGTCGACAAGGAGGCCCGCATCGGGAAACGGGAGGGGACTGCTGAGCTGGACCCCCCAGTAGTCCATTCTGCCATCGGGTCCCAGACAAGTTCAGAAGCACGACAGACATCCAGACCTGTGCAAAGCAAACAAGACAGTAAAGAAAATAACATTCAACCTGCTACTCACCCAGATGTGACCAATTCTGTTGATAAGTTACTATCCCTTGCTACACCTAAACTTTTGAACATCATTGGAAAAAGGTGCCTGGTCCACTGCTGCCTCAATGATATCACAGTTGAAGCCTTATGGGACACAGGAGCCCAAGCCAGTATTATCAATGCAGACTGGAGAGAACGACACTTACCACATACCACCGTCAGACCGATTGAGGAGCTCCTGGGGCCAGGAACATTGACTGGATTGGCCGCCAATCGCACAGAGATCCCTTTTGATGGCTGGGTGGAAGTGAGTTTCTGATTAAGTGATGATCCAGGTAAAGAAAGGACCCTGCAAGTACCTATGCTCGTGGCAAGTGATATTAGCGTGACTGAAAACCCTATTATCGGTTACAATATAATTGAAGAGATAATTACCAGGTGGGAGAAACTGAGACCACGGTCCAGTACTGTCTGTAGGGTAAGGAAAGCTTTCTCTATTTCAATAAATAAATCAAGATCCATGCTTAAACTGTTGAAGACTGTAAATTCAAATGCGACAGTTGGAACGGTGCGAGTTGGTAAACAAAGAATCCAGCTCAATGCAGGGCAAATAACCACTGTCTATGCACAAGCACACATTTGGAGGGCAATTTCAAGAACAAAGACTGTTATTCGCTCCAAGTGAACCATCACCGCTACCAGAAGGTTTAGTAATGCAGGAAGACATAGTCAAAGTCGGTAATGGGAAGACAGCGAAAGTGCCAATTGCCATCGCTAATACAGCCAGTCACCCAGTCATACTTATGCCCTGACTCATCCTTGGCCACCTGGAAGTGGTAAAGACAACTTACCCAATAGCAACAGACTCTTTCCAGAGAAATGAGACTCAGATGGAGCAGGTGATAGAACAGCCAACATCCACGGTGCAGACATGTGGGGTGAGTGTTACACCACATCAATCAAAGAGACCCAGTGAGTGGGATCCACCAATAAAACTTGAACACTTAACAGAGTCACAGCAACAGATTGTACGACAACTGTTAAAGGAAGAGTGCAATGCTTTTGCTTTTGATGATAATGATGTTCGTTGTATCCCCTCACTCAACATGCATATTACACTCCATGACAAATCACCGGTGCAAAAGACTTATATTTCTGTGCCCAAGCCACTTTTACAGGAGGTGAGGAGTATCTCCAAGATCTGCTAAACCGAAGGTCGATAAGCAAATCAAGATCTCATTACTCCTCGCCAGTCGTATGTGTGAGGAAAAAGGACGGGAGCCTAAGACTCTGCTGCGACTATCGTGAATTAAATTGCAAGTCTGTATCTGACAGGCACCCCATTCCCAGGATCCAGGATGTGCTGGACTCCCTGAGTGGCAGTTCTTGGTTTTCAGTCTTAGATCAAGGGAAGGCCTATCACCAAGGATTCCTGGATGTCGAGAACCGACCCCTAAGAGCCTTTATAACACCCTGGGGACTATTTCAGTGGAACAGGATTCCATTTGGCCTAAGTTCAGCTCCAGCTGAGTTCCAGAGGAACATGGAAGCCTGTCTGGAGGATTTGAGAGATGTTATATGTCAGCCTTACCTGGATGATAACCTTGTGCATAGTACCTCTTTCGATGATCATGTGACTCATGTTTACACAGTCCTCCAAAGATACCAGAAACATGGAGTCAAATTCAGTCCACACAAATGTGAACTGTTCCAAAGGTAAGTGTGGTTCTTGGGCCGTATCGTGTCTGAGGATGGATACTCCATCTGAAATAGCCCCGGTACAGGCCCTGAAGCTCCGAAAACCAGCTACAGTGGGAGATCTGAGAAAAATTATGGGATTCCTCTCCTATTATAGGACCTATATACCAATTTCTCTCGCCTGGCTAGACCTCTCTATCAGTTCACAGCGACACCACCTCAAAGCACAGAACCTGCTGAGCCTAAGGGAAAGAAAAGAAGAGTCAGTACTAAGTCAAAAGGGCAGTTATCTCCCAACACACCCATACCTTGGACACAGACTCATCAAGATGTATTGAACACACTGATTGACCACTTAATAGAGCCACCAATCCTTGCTTATCCTGATCTGACTTTACCGTTTGTTCTCCATTGTGATGCGTCACAGGATGGTTTGGGGCAGTCCTGTATCAAAAACAAAATGGGAAGATGTCAGTGATTGCATATGGGTCAAGGACTCTCACACCACCGGAGAAAAACTACCATATGCATTCAGGAAAACTAGAATTTCTCGCTCTTAAGTGGGCAGTTTGCGAATGCTTTAGGGATTATTTGTTCCATGCTCCACATTTTGAAGTATACACAGATAATAATCCCTTAACGTATATTTTGACAACAGCCAAACTCAATGCAACAGGGCACTGTTGGGTCGCAGAGCTGGCAGATTTTAATTTCACCATCAAATACCGGCCTGGGAGATGCAATGCAGATGCAGATGGCTTATCGAGGATGCCACTTGACATTGACCAGTACATGAAACTGTGCACAGAGGAGATAAACCAAGATGTGATAAGTGCTGCAGTGCAGGGTGTGGTTTTAACGTTGAAGGATGCTCCTCTGTGGACAAGTGGAATTCACTTACAAGCTGTACATCTGGTAGAAGACAACATCTCACTACCCACTAATCGGTGTCTGTCGCAGGAGCAGATCAAACAATCCCAAGAGAAAGACCCAGTTATCATTCGTGTCCTGAAGTACAAAAAGAATAACAGTCGTCCATTCGGCCGCCCTCTCAAAAAAGAATGCCTGGAGACCAGATTCCTTTTGAAACAGTGGACACGACTGCACTTGAGTGATGAAGGAGTCCTGTACAGAAAAGCGGGAAAGAGAAACCAGCTTATTCTACCAAAAGAAAATCATCAAACGGTTTACAGAGAGTTGCATCAAGAGATGGGGCATCTTGGAACAGAGAGGACTCGAAGTCTAATTCGTGAAAGATTCTATTGGCCCCATATGCAAAAAGAGACAAAGCACTTTGTAACACGTGTATGTGAGTGCCTGAAAAGAAAAAAACCTAATAAGATTACAAAAGCCCCATTGGTTTCAAATTAAACCATCTACCCTTTCCAGCTCATGTCCATTGACTTTCTCTACCTTGAGAAGTGTAAAAATGGTTACGAGTACATACTTGTAGTGATGGACCATTTTACACGTTTTGCCCAGGCTTACGCCACAAGAAATAAGTCGGCAAGAACTGTGGTACAGCACGTCTTTGGTGATTTTGCCCTCAAGTTTGGCTTCCCTGAAAAAATCCACCATGACATGGGAAGATAATTTGAGAATCACCTGATGGATCAGTTGCAAGAGGTTTGCGGTGTGCGTGGGTCTCACACAACCCCATATCACCCAATGGGCAACGGGCAAGTTGAAAGGTTCAACAGGACGCTCTTGTCCATGCTCAGGACACTGAGTGATACTAAGAAGGCTGACTGGAAAAACTCACTGTCCAAAGATGTGCATGCACACAACTGCACCTGTTCTGAAGCATCTGGCTTCTCTCCATATTATCTGCTATTCGGACATTCACCCCGGCTCCCCATCGATCTCATGTTCAACCTGCAGGCGAATGAGAAACAGCAGAATTATGCAGAGTATGTTGCAAACTGGCAAACACGGATACAGGAAGCCTATGACATTGCATCAAAGACTGCAAGAAAAGAGGCCTTGAGAGGAAAAAAAATTGAGCTTTTGCCTGGCAACAGAGTCTTACTCAGAAACCTAAGCGAAAGAGGAGGACCAGGTAAACTGCGCTCACACTGGGAAGATTGTGTGTACACGCCAAACACAAAAAACAAAGCACAGTGTTAAGAACAGGAAAGTGCCAGAACAACAACACGACCTAGACTCAGGCAGTGATGATGATGATGAAAGATATGAACTATGCTGTAAATTCCTGCCCCGTACTGAACACAGTGCAAAGCTCACCACACTGAATCCTGAAGCTAAATCATTTGAACCGGCTATGATGGATGAGTATTTACCTAAATACCAACCTGATGCTTAAGAGGGAGAGAATGCAGATGTCACAGGAACGGAGGAGGAGGATGTTCCACAGGGGAACAGCGAATCTGAAGAGGGGGATCACGATTCTGTGAGTGAACTGGAGGTACAGCAGTCATGCACATACCCACAAAAGGCAGAGACATCAGCCAAAGATGTTGACATATAATGAACTGGGAGAACCGACAGTGGTACGGAGAAATGTAGTTCTAAAGGATATCAACTTCCAGCCTGCCTGTGGTCAGAATCTGTGGAGGCCGTGGACTTTAATAAACAACAGGATGGTAAACTAAAGGCAATCAAATATCAGAGAAAAAAATGTAGAAAGAGGAAATAAAAAGGATACATACCTGTGATTGGAAACCTGTGACCTGTAAAGTAAGCAGAAAAAAAAGAGGTAACAAGATTAAGTGAATAAGTGGCCGAATATTATGGAATCTGATTACAGGGTAAGACTCATCTAATTAAGATGTAACTGTTTACATTTATGCTAACATTGCTGGTAGGAATAGTTAGATAAATTGTACAGTGCAATAGTTAGAGATTGTTGCACAATAGTTACTGAACCCCCCTTTTCTAGAAAAGAAGCCATGGCAAGGAGGGAATAACTGATTTCATGCACGGAGTTAAACAAACTGAAAACCTACCTTTTGTCTTACAACAATGAATGGAAAGTTGTGGTAAAATGTCGAAGAACATTTTTTTTTAAGTGGGGGAGGGTGTAGTGTTATGGACTCAAGTAGTCATGTTTGTATTGTTTTCATTAATATTATTACTTATCATCTGTTAAATATGTGACCCGCCACGGAAACCAGTGACACCAGTCGGCAGCACAACTTTCGAGCAAAATGAGAAAGAAGCATTTTTTTTCAAAATTGGTGATTCCGTATTTTTGCAGAATCTGTTAGTTGATATCACAAAGAAGCCTCTCCGTATTTGAGATAGCAGTATTGGTATATTTAAAAGCGTACATTTTGAGGTTGAAATCAGCTAGTTTGTCGGAGATTCTAGCACGCAGTAGGGGCGTTTCATTGTCTGTCTGTATTTCCATACCGGATAAGCCGGCTTTTGTTTAGTATGCAGCTCTCTGGCCGGCTCTAGCGAACAAGCGCTCACTGAATCTGAGAACGATCAGAGTGAAGATGAAAGTGGCATAATAAGACTGTATAATATCCCTAATCTACAACTGAGCGAAGATGACGACGTCTGGCGTCAGACGAGTTGGACCGTAAGATATCAGAGGCTATATCGATAGTAACATTTGATGGGGATAAAGACAGAGAACTGGGGAAAATCCGTAACATTTAGAGGCAAACAGACGCACAGTGCAAACTTCGGATCTGCAAGAATACTTTTCTGTTTCTTATGGGGTGAGTTTCCATAAACATCAAAGTTTGTCGTTTTGTGTTCATTCTAAGAACACACGTTATCTCATGTTTAGTCCATGTTTAGACCTTCCCATATCTACCTATTGTTATTAGCTAGCTCATCAGTTATCACAGAATCCTGTTAAAAAGTCCTAATGCTACACAATGAAATCAATTCACCAAGTTTTATGTAGAAAAACAGCAAATAACAAATAAAATTAGCATCAATATGTACTTTTTGTTTACATAAACATTAAAATAATAACATTAAAAATGATGACCACATTTGAAAGATTAAAGATTTTTTATAAAAAAATAAAACTCACATATTTCAGCCTCTAAATCATTTTTATAAAAGTCAAAAAAGATAAATTACTGACATTTATAATGCACATTCTCCTTTATTATTAATAGTATGCGGTCCGATTTTTCCCATTGTGTCTGTCGTTGCTATGCAGGGGGTATGGCTTATCTAAATGAGATGTAAATGAGCCCCATTGTCACTCGCAGCATTGAGAACTGCAAATCTTCAGAGGCTATTTCTGCTGTTCTAGCTTTTTTGAGTGCCTACCTTCAAATGGCCACAACTTCTCCAAATATTATCAGATTTCCATGTGTTACACATCGTTGGAAAGCTTGGAGACTAAACTTTCAGAATCTGTTAATAACTCAAAATGCCCCAGAACCGACTTGTGTCCCTACTTTCCGTGATTGGTCACATATGTTTCTTGCGTTAAATGTATATTAAAATATAATTGTATATAATATTGTATAATTATGCCAACTTGAACATCACTTAGACCTGTAGACGCTGGCGGGTGACGCTAGAGGTTTATCATGAGCCGCAGGACATAGAGCTTCATTCATATATGAAGAAGCCACTCAGGCAGCCACTGATTCACAATTTAAAGATTTCTTTCTCTCTCTGTTTATGTGTTTCTGCAGGTAAGATAAGTGATGTGGCATCGCAGTTTGAGTTCATGAAGTGTTTATTCTTTTGTTATTTGTGTTAGTTTGATGACTTTGTATATATAATCAATAAATTTAGCGGTTGATGTGCGGCCGGCCGCACCCACGCGATGGATTGCGCAATTGCGGGTGGGAGGCAGCTGACGCCGCTGCGTTGGTGGAGGCCACGCGATGCATTGACATGGGTGCCTAGTGTCCTCAGAAATATAATTGTAATCACTCGTTATTATGAAAGTTTATATTTGTTTATTGTAACAATTGCGTTTTGTACATCTGTCATGTTTTAGAGACAACTAAATTGCTGATAAAGATCGTTTACAACAGAGCACATAGAGAGAAATATTTACTAAAAAGGAAACAAAGAGCTTATACACCGTTTGTGTATGCTTATTGAGTATTATTTTCTGATGTCATGGAAATGTTAATGTGTTACAGACAGTATAGCAATATATTCTAATTTTCTTTCAATGCATTGTGATATGATTGTTTAAAGTGAGTTTATGGACATAGAGCTTCATTTATATATGAAGAAGCCACTCTGGCAGCCACTGATTCACAATTGAAAGATTTCTTTCTCTCTCTGTTTATGTGTTTCTGCAGACAGTATACAGCAATAAAACAATATATGTGCCACCAGAACGATATGCTTTTCCGACTTTGCATGCGACTTCAAGGCTTTTATGGCTAAACTAGACCACTCCAACATCTTCTTACACAGAGTGCAATAGGCTTGATACCGATTGTTAGCGACTGGCTTGAGCCAGCTACTAAACGCACCAGCTCTTCGAGCCATAGATCGTTAAAGGTACATTGTCCCATTGTGATAGCCAGGATGATTTAAATTAAACTAAGCAGTGACTAAGTATGATACACTATGTACGGAGTTTGCGTGAGTTTCTGTGAAAGTCCTTCCGACAAGTCTGTAATGCTGCCGCATGGACCTTGTAGTTCTGAAACGCTGTGATACCAGTGTGATACCACCCAGATTCCTCATACAGAACTACAACAGTTGATATGGCTAAATGTTTGTTACGACCTTGTATGGAGAATCCGGATGTTTTTATGACTTTTTATGGCCTTAAATTCTTATTGTTAAATGTATGACTTTTTATGACCCCGCAGAAACCCTGTGCATTTTCTGAACTTTAGCAGAAAGTAGAGTTACCATGACGATTGCAGCACATCCTCAGATAACAAAGAGGACCATTAAGGAAACAACTTACTCTTGTGTCTCTCTCTTTTTAATGTCAATGTTTGTTTAATTATATGTCATACCAAAATGTTTTAATGTCCAAATATTTTTTTCAATTGATTATTTATTTTATTAATACTTGTAAGACACTTACAGTATGTCATATAAAAGTGTACTCATGTATCACTTACCTGAAATACTTACTTGTTGTTTTCTTAAGATACTCACCTGAATTCACACCAGTTTATGTACATTCGGTTAAGGTTGCTATAATTTATTTATTATTTATTTGATCTATAAAGTGTGTGTTATTTTTACCAACATGTTTATGAATCATTTTGTGATTCAAAGTGTCTTACTCTGAAATATAAATGTGTATTTGTATTAAAAGACAACAAAGAGGGCTGTAAAGGAAACAACTAACTCTTATCTCTCTCTCTCTCTCTCTCTCTTTAATGTCAAGTTGATTACTGCTTACAGTCTTCCCGACTATCCGGGACCTGTAACAGATTTTGGGGGCTCGTCAAGGATCTGTGCTACTCTGAAGATGCCTGGTCCAGTGATTTGGAACCTAGGGGCAGTAATGCACATTCTTCAGGAAACGTGTGTGTGAGAGGCTAAGGGGAACAGGTGACCAGCATCTTACTGACCAGGAGCATCACCACATAACCAGATCTACCTAAAAGTGCATCATGTCTGACTAAGAAAGAGACTTATCTGGAACATCTACACTTTGAACACAAGCCAACTCTTCAAGTTGGCAAAAGACATTCACCCAGCATCAGATGCGGAAGTCACACAATTAAAGAATGTTGATGAAGAGAGCTACATTAAATAGATTGTCACTTACATGAAGCGCAGTGAAATGTCTAGGCTATTTGATCAAGGGATGACTGAAATCCGACACTGTTCCCACCATCTGCCATGCCATTGTACAAGCCGCATACACAGGTGCAGTCTCAGACCCAGTATCAATCACAATGTCAATACAATGTCAAGACCCAAAACACAATTCTTTTCAAGTAGACGTCCTCTTCAAAGACAACAACAGTCAAGATGCTATGAATGCAAAGACTACTTGCAGCCATTGTTTTATACATGGTGCAGAGAGACACAGAGCTGTAGGTTGCCTTAGGAAACCAAGAGAGCAGGGAAATGGGGAAGGATAACTGCAG
The DNA here is from genome assembly GCF_003368295.1 of Carassius auratus. NCBI lineage: Eukaryota > Metazoa > Chordata > Actinopteri > Cypriniformes > Cyprinidae > Carassius > Carassius auratus. The sequence goes on along the minus strand of NW_020526962.1, from coordinate 32,891 downwards.
AGGGACAGTCCAAGTGATTATTAGAACTGGTAAATGTCGATTACAAGGCTTGTTCACCCTAGCCAACCTCCTCGGAATAGCAATGGAAATTGAAGACGATAAGGCCAATGCTCTTGTTAACATCATTCAATACCAGAAAAATTTAAATTAGCAACATTTGGATTTCCAGGTCTCAGTAAATGTTGGACTGCAGGATATTGTTACATTTACATTTATTCATTTAGCAGACGCTTTTATCCAAAGCGACTTACAGATGAAGACAGTGGAAGCAATCAAAAACAACAAAAAGAGCAATGATATATAAGTGCTATAACAAGTCTCAGTTAGGTTAACACAGTACACGTAACATGGGATTTTAACTAATATAATAAAAAGAAAACAGATAGAATAAAAAATAAATAAAAGAATAGAGCAAGCTAGTTAGAGGTGTTTACACATACACATACATATACAATTGCATAATAAATGAAAAGAAAATAGAATACAAAAAGATTAGAAAGGTAGTTAGATTTTTTAAAGAATAGAATTAGAATAGTGAGTGTTAAAGTTAGAGGGTCAAATAAAGATGGAAGAGATGTGTTTTAAGCCGATTCTTGAAGATTGCTTAGGACTCAGCTGCTCGGATTGAGTTGGGGAGTTCATTCCACCAGATGGGAACATTTAATTTAAAAGTCCGTAAAAGTGACTTTGTGCTTCTTTGAGATGGCACAATCAAGCGACGTTCACTTGCAGAATGCAAGCTTTTAGAGGGCACATAAGTCTGAAGTAACAAATTTAGGTAAATGGGTGCAGAGCCAGTGGTAGTTTTGTAGGCAAACATCAATGCCTTGAATTTTATGCGAGCAGCTATTGGAAGCCAGTGCAAATTGATAAACAGAGGTGTGACGTGTATTCTTTTTGGCTCATTAAAAATTAATCTTGCTGCCACGTTCTGAATTGATTGTAAAGGTTTGATAGAATTAGCTGGAAGACCTGCCAAGAGGGCATTGCAATAGTCCAGCCTGGACAAAACAAGAGCTTGAACAAGGAGTTATTGTTATCCACTCAGGTTGTCACTCACGTTAAATGACGTGTTCCAAACATTTTCGATCTCACCAGCACAGTGGTGCTATTTGAACCTGTCATGGAGTGTCCACCGATTGACAAGTTTATTTTTGGCTAGATGTTTGATTACCCAAAGACCTCAATACCATTTTGTCACTTGGAGAAAAGTCACCAAATTGGAGAAGTCCGAAGATTGCTGGGATTCTTCAATCACCTTTATTTATATAGCGCTTTAAACAAAATACATTGCGTCAAAGCACTGAAAAACATTCATTTGGAAAACAGTGTCTCAATAATGCAAAATGATAGTTAAAGGCAGTTCATCATTGAATTCAGTTATGTCATCTCTGTTCAGTTTAAATAGTGTCTGTGCATATATTTTCAATCAAGTCAATGATATCGCTGTAGATGAAGTGACCCCAACTAAGCAAGCAAGAGGCGACAGCGGCAAGGAACCAAAACTCCATCGGTGACAGAATGGAGGAAAAACCTTGGGAGAAACCAGGCTCAGTTGGGGGGCCAGTTCTCCTCTGACCAGACGAAACCAGTAGTTCAATTCCAGGCTGCAGCGAAGTCAGATTGTGCAGAAGAATCATCTGTTTCCTGTGGTCTTGTCCTGGTGGTCCTCTGAGACAAGGTATTTACAGGGGATCTGTATCTGGGGCTCTAGTTGTCCTGGTCTCTGCTGTCTTTCAGGGCAGTAGAGGTCCGTTCTAGGTGCTGATCCACCATCATGTCTGGATACGTACTGGATCCGGGTGACTGCAGTGACCCTCTGATCTGGATACAGACTGGATCTGCTGGCTATGATGACCTCAGAATAAGAGAGAAACAGACAAATATTAGCGTAGATGCCATTCTTCTAATGATGTAGCAAGTACATAGGGTGTTATGGGAAGTGTTTCCGGTTCCGGTTTAGATAATTAATGCAGCCTAAAAATCCTTTAACGGATTCGGATATTAAAAGCATATCAGTATGTTATGTGTAAGCCAGGTTAAAGAGATGGGTCTTTAATCCAGATTTAAATTGCAAGAGTGTGTCTGCCTCCCGAACAATGTTAGGTAGGTTATTCCAGAGTTTAGGCGCCAAATAGGAAAAGGATCTGCCACCCGCAGTTGATTTTGATAATCTAGGTATTATCAAATTGCCTGAGTTTTGAGAACGTAGCGGACGTAGAGGAGCATAATGTAAAAGGAGCTCATTCAAATACTGAGGTGCTAAACCATTCAGGGCTTTATAAGTAATAAGCAATATTTTAAAATCTATACGATGTTTGATAGGGAGCCAGTGCAGCGATGACAGGACCGGGCTAATATGGTCATACTTCCTGGTTCTAGTAAGAACTCTTGCTGCTGCATTTTGGACTAGCTGTAGTTTGTTTACTAAGCGTGCAGAACAACCACCCAATAAAGCATTACAATAATCTAACCTTGAAGTCATAAATGCATGGATTAACATTTCTGCATTTGACATTGAGAGCATAGGCCGTAATTTAGATATATTTTTGAGATGGAAAAATGCAGTTTTACAAATGCTAGAAACGTGGCTTTCTAAGAAAAGATTGGGATCAAATAGCACACCTAGGTTCCTAATTGATGACGAAGAATTGACAGAGCAACCATCAAGTCTTAGACAGTGTTCTAGGTTATTACAAGCAGAGTTTTTAGGTCCTATAATTAACACCTCTGTTTTTTCTGAATTTAGAATCATCCAATTTTTTATATCGACTATGCATTCCATTAGTTTTTCAAATTGGTGTGTTTCACCGGGCTGCAAAGAAATATAGAGCTGAGTATCATCAGCGTAACAGTGAAAGCTAACACCATGTTTCCCAAGGGTAACATATAAAGCGTGAAGAGTAGCGGCCCTAGTACTGAGCCTTGAGGTACTCCATACTGCACTTGTGATCGTTATGATACATCTTCATTCACTGCTACGAACTGATGGCGGTCATATAAGTACATTTTAAACCATGCTAATGCACTTCCACTGATGCCAACAAAGTGTTCAAGTCTATGCAAAAGAATGCTGTGGTCAATTGTGTCAAACGCAGCACTAAGATCCAATAAAACAAATAGAGAGATACACCCACGATCAGATGATAAGAGCAGATCATTTGTAACTCTAAGGAGAGCAGTCTCAGTACTATGATACGGACTGGAAATCCTCACATATACCATTTTTCTCTAAGAAGGAATATAATTGTGAGGATACCACCTTTTCTAGTATCTTGGACAGAAAAGGGAGATTCGAGATTGGTCTATAATTAACTAGTTCTTTGGGGTCAAGTTGTATTTTTTTATGAGAGGCTTAATAACAGCCAGTTTGAAGGTTTTTGGGGACATATCCTAATGACAATGAGGAATTAATAATAGTCAAAAGAGGACCTATGACTTCTGTAAGCACCTTTTTTAGGAGCTTAGATGGTATAGGGTCTAACATACATGTTGTTGGTTTAGATGATTTAACAAGTTTATACAATTCTTCCTCTCCTATAGTAGAGAACTGTTCCTCGGGGGGTCTATAGTGCACTGTCTGATGCGATACTGTAGCTGACGGCTGAATGGTTGCAATTTTATCTCTAATAGTATCGATTTTAGAAGTAAAGTAGTTCATAAAGTCATTACTGCTGTGGTGTTGGCAGAGGTGGGTAGAGTACCCAAAAACTTTACTCAAGTAAAAATAAAAGTAATTCTAGAAACATTTACTCAAGTAAAAGTAAAAGTACTAGTTTTGAATAGTTACTTGAGTAAGAGTAAAAGAGTATCGGATAAAAAAATCTACTCAAGTAGTTAGTTACTAGTTACTTTGGGTCATATATACTGAGCCTACTTTTATTTAGATATATAGATAAAATGTATGTAATGTATGTGTGTGTGTATACATGTATTTATTTCATCAGCCTTTACTGCAATTTATTATAAAACCCTGTCTGTTTACTTAAGTAACAGATATAGGTTTCATGCCATAATATATTTTTAATATGACTGACTTTATCTTAAATGTGAATTTAACATTGAAAGTTAATGTGATATAAATATTGCTACTAATCTTTCATTGTTCAGAAAGAGAGCAAATAACATTTGCATTATTAAAGATCATTTTCACTGACAGTGGCTTTCCTTAGAAAGCCACGTTTCTAGCATTTGTAAAACTGCATTTTTCCATCTCAAAAATATATCTAAATTACGGCCTATGCTCTCAATGTCAAATGCAGAAATGTTAATCCATGCATTTATGACTTCAAGGTTAGACTATTGTAATGCTTTATTGGGTGGTTGTTCTGCACGCTTGGTAAACAAACTACAGCTAGTCCAAAATGCAGCAGCAAGAGTTCTTACTAGAACCAGGAAGTATGACCATATTAGCCCGGTCCTGTCCACACTGCACTGGCTCCCTATCAAACATCGTATAGATTTTAAAATATTGCTTATTACTTATAAAGCCCTGAATGGTTTAGCACCTCAGTATTTGAATGAGCTCCTTTTACATTATACTCCTCTACGTCCGCTACGTTCTCAAAACTCAGGCAATTTGATAATACCTAGAATATCAAAATCAACTGCGGGCGGCAGATCCTTTTCCTATTTGGCGCCTAAACTCTGGAATAACCTACCTAACATTGTTCGGGAGGCAGACACACTCTTGCAGTTTAAATCTAGATTAAAGACCCATCTCTTTAACCTGGCATACACATAACATACTAATATGCTTTTAATATCCAAATCCGTTAAAGGATTTTTAGGCTGCATTAATTAGGTAAACTGGAACCGGAACACTTCACATAACACCGTACTTTCTACATCATTAGAAGAATGGCATCTACGCTAATATTTGTCTGTTTCTCTCTTGTTCCGAGGTCACCGTGGCCACCAGATCCAGTCTGTGTCCAGATCAGAGGGTCACTGCAGTCACCCGGATCCAGTACGTATCCAGACCAGATGGTGGATCAGCACCTAGAAAGGACCTCTACTGCCCTGAAAGACAGCGGAGACCAGGACAACTAGAGCCCCAGATACAGATCCCCTGTAAAGACCTTGTCTCAGAGGAGCACCAGGACAAGACCACAGGAAACAGATGATTCTTCTGCACAATCTGACTTTGCTGCAGCCTGGAATTGAACTACTGGTTTCGTCTGGTCAGAGGAGAACTGACCCCCCAACTGAGCCTGGTTTCTCCCAAGGTTTTTTTCTCCATTCTGTCACCGATGGAGTTTCGGTTCCTTGCCGCTGTCGCCTCTGGCTTGCTTAGTTGGGGTCACTTCATCTACAGCGATATCATTGACTTGATTGCAAATTAAAACAGACACTATTTCAACTGAACAGAGATGACATAACTGAATTCAATGATGAACTGCCTTTAACTATCATTCTGCATTATTGAGACACTGTTTTCCAAATGAATGTTGTTCAGTGCTTTGGCGCAATGTATTTTGTTTAAAGCACTATATAAATAAAGGTGATTGATTGATTGACAGTCTAGAGTTCAATCACTCTCAGAAACTCCCATTAAAATCACTGAAACTGTTAACACTGTGAAATCAATATCTTAATTATAGATTCGTACACACATCTGCACTTTGTTGTTTCTGATGAAAGAATTCGCCAGAAAGAGGTATTCAGTCAGTAAGCGAGTGAAGGAAGCACCGGCATTTCAAAGATGACTCATCCGAACACCTCTGATTGGCCATTGCATTCAAAAGAATCGTGTGTGATTGGTTATAATGTGCAACGCTGTAAAAACGCATCTATCTCTGGCTCAGCGCTAGCAAGTGATCACAGATCTGAATTTAACAGCTGATGATATGACTTGCTGAACATACTCGCACCGGTGTGATTGTATTAAAATTAATTTTTTATTTATTATTTTTATTATTTTTTGTCTTTTGGAAGTTGCATTCAACTTGACTCCCCTCTGTTATAAGCCACACACATACAACAAACTAATGTCACAGTAGTATCGTGTACTGTAATCGAATGTAGCCCAAGTTATTACCTGTTAAACAGTAGACAGCACACGCGTTCATCTAATAAGGATTCCATCGCAAGCAGATAATAGCCTTTGCAGATTTGCTTTCAATTCAGTGCAGTTCCATAGCCCCATTTTTAATGCTGCTGATGATCTTAAACGTTACAACTCTGAGTGAACCGCTTCAGACGCTCAGCGCGTGCGGCAGGGAACTGAACGACTCATTCAAACTGATTCATGAACCAATTCACTCGTTTGCCAATTGGTTTGATCAAGCCTTTGAACAGAATTGACTCAAAAGAATGAATCATTAGCGAATGGGCGTCGCTCATTACCCAGAGAAAAGTAGAAGGCACGTTTGGAATAAACTGAAGCATTTATAACATTTATTGCATTAAGATAAAGTAACGAGAGGAGCGTCGCCAACAGTAACGAAGTAAAAGTGCAGATTTTTCCCAAAAAAATTACTCAAGTAAGAGTATAAAGTACCCATCTTTAAATATACTCCGAAAAGTATTAGTTACCCCGAAAAATTACTCAAGTAAATGTAACGAAGTAAATGTAACTCGTTACTACCCACCTCTGGGTGTTGGGAAATGTCAACACTTGTTGAGGCTTTATTTTTCGTTAATTTAGCCACTGTATTGAATAAATACCTGGGGTTATGTTTGTTTTCTTCTAAAAGAGAAGAAACGTAATCAGATCTAGCAGTTTTTAATGCTTTTCTGTAGGATATGTTACTTTCCCCCCAAGCAATACGAAATACCTCTAGTTTTGTTTTCCTCCAGCTACGCTCCATTTTTCGGGCTGCTCTCTTTAGGGTGCGAGTATGCTCATTATACCATGGTGTCAAACTGTTTTCCTTAACCTTCTTTAAGCGTAAAGGAGCAACTGTATTTAAAGTGCTAGAAAAGAGAGAGTCCATAGTTTCTGTTACATCATCAAGTTGTTCTGAGGTTTTGGATATGCTAAGGAATTTGGATACATCAGGAAGATAACTTAAAAAGCAGTCTTTTGTGGTAGAAGTGATGGTTCTTCAATACTTGTAACAAGAAGTAGAATTTACAATTTTGGCTATATGAACTTTGCACAGAACTAAATAATGATCTGAGATATCGACACTTGGCTGAATAATTTCAACACTATCAACACCAATTCCATGTGACAGTATTAATTCTAGAGTATGATTTCGACAATGAGTAGGTCCTGAAACATGTTGTCTAACACCAATAGAGTTCAGAATGTCTATAAATGCTGGTCCCAATGCATCTATTTCATTATCGACATGGATATTAAAATCACCAACTATTAAAACTTTATATCTGTAGCCAGAACTAACTCGGATGTAAAATCACCAAAATCTTCAATAAAGTCTGTATGGTGCCCTGGTGGCCTGTATACAGTAGCCAGTACAAACATAAAAGGGGATTTATCATTAACATTTGTTTTTTCTGGATAATGTTGTATGTAGCACCATTACTTCAAACGAGTCTTAAGCTATTACAGAACATACATCCAGGATCTTCTCTAGAACTGCCAAACCCATCTATAATCTTCTGCAAGTAAAGAACAATAATACAGACAGACTGATGGAAAAAAACAAACAAAAAAAACAAATGGGAAAGGTAACCAGCTTCCTTCTAAAACACCAGTGGTCTGGACTGAAAAACACATGAACACCCTGGGAACACTGATTGACATTCTTACCCATCCACTTGTGCTGGCTAATCCTGATTTCAACTCTCCCTTCACACTCCATACTGATGCATCTCAGAAGGGTCTGGGGGCAGTTCTCCATCAATGGCAAAATGGAAAGTTAAGGGTCATTGTGGATCCAGAACTCTTTCCCAAGCTGAGAAAAATGACAATCTTCACTCTGGTAAGCTTGAATTCCTAGCTTTGAAGTGGGCTATATGTGAGAAATTCCGGGATTATCTGTTTTATGTGCCTCACTTCACGGTCTACACTGATAATTACCCCCTGACCTATGTGATGAGCACTGCCAAGCTCAATGCTGTGGGCCTCCGTTGGGTGGGAGAATTGTCTGATTTCCAATTTGACATCAATTATAGACCATGAAAGGAAAATATAGATTCTGACTCTCTCTCTCTCTCTTTGTGCTCGGGACAAGAATGGTATGTGGCCTCAATGTTCAGTAGAAATGTCAGTTAATGCAGTTCGTGCAACTTGGGAAGGGCGCCAGATAGCAAGAAAAAAAGATGTAGCCTGGATAGCTACTCTCATTACAACTCAGGACTCTGACATTACCAACTCGTGCGCAGAACTGTCTCACCATGGTTTTCTGTAAACAATACATCACAGTGAGTTACAGAGAGCACAGAAAGAAAATCCTGCTACTGGGGACATATTGAAATTTAAAGGAAACAACCAAAATGTACAACCTATGTTGTCAAGGGTGAGCCAACTTACCAACAATCGTCTGAAGGACTTACCCTTCCCAGTCTCAGAGGACCTATATGTGGAAAGAGACAAAGCAAACAAAAAGAGCAGCCTACAGAAACACAAAAAGATGAGGAACATCTACGTGCAGAAACACAAGCGGATGAAGAATACTTAACTGTAGATGAGGATACACTAATACCAGAGAGCATCCTTGAAAATGGAAGCATTCCTGTTGTCCAAACTAACTCACACACAACTAGACAAAATTCCCATTCAATACAACCCAGAAGATCTACACAACATCAAAGACCAACACAGAGATTAACCTTCTCACATTTAGGTCAGCTATCATTAAAAAAAAAAAAAACAAAAAAAAAAACACACAGTACTTAACACTTTAGGGTTTTATGGGACACCAGCCATGCCAGCAAGCAGTTATTCACAATACTACACTTCTCCAACACCAACATACATACCATTATTCTACATATCTGCTCCTTTCATAGAAAACCAGACAATTACACCATTATATGCCTATTGAGAGATAAAAGGAACCAACGAGATAATATGATTGGAGGCATTAACTTCTCTGTTGGGGAGAGTTTGACCACCCTACATACAGTTTGGGTCACAAATTAAATTATTCATATAAATTACATTTTTATTTGTACACATTTATTTATATTTACATGTATATAAAAGTTTTATTTTAATTACTTAAATATATGATGAGTTTGAACAGTAGTTCAGCTGCATTTTCTGAACTGGGTAGCAGTTCAGAAAGTACTATTGGTTAGTATTATAATGTCACCTAGTTAAATTGTTTAATTTAAATGGTAAATATTTTCATTTTTTTATCCCTAGACATCAATCCTTGTGCAACATATTTATGACTATTACATTATAAAATTATTAAATGTATGACAAAAAAAAAAAAAAGTCCAGGACTATTCGAGACCGAGTCAAGACCGAGTCCAAGTCAAGTCCAAAAGTTTCGATTCCAAGTCAAGACCGAGTCCAAATGAGAGAAAAAAGGGTCTTCTTCAAGACCACATACTTAACTACTGATAATGTATGTGATGTGAGAGACAGCATATCTCCTATTCTAAATTCTAAAATTCATGTTGTACTTGCAAACACTTTGTATGCATTATAGTTAATGCATGCTGGAGTACTCGATTGTTTCAGACAGCGCTCGACTATCACTGTATTTATGTGCGCATGCCCAGTAGAGCCAAACGTATCCCTTCTAGCCTTGCTGCGCGCATTTGTCATATCCCCAGCTTTGCTTGTGTGTGTGCACTGTGCCAAGTCATCAGTCATTTTAATTTTTGACCACAGACATAATGTCAACAAAAGCCGTATTATTAAGTAAATAACATGAAAATAAAGTACATCAAAATAATATATCCCCAGCTTTGCATGTGTGTGCACTGTGCCAAGTCATCAGTCATTTTAATTTTTGACCACAGACATAATGTCAACAAAAGCCGTATTATTAAGTAAATAACATGAAAATAAAGTACATCAAAATAATTTGACCTTACAGCTCCAAACTCTGTTCTAGAGGGCCAGTGTCCTTTATAGTTTAGCTCCCAGGGTCGGACTGGGGGTAAAACAAGTTCTCATTACCAGGGCCCCAAAGGAAGAGAGGGCCCTTGAAAAGTATGAATCTGAAATATATTTTAATTTACCTGGATATTTTCATGGGTGGGGGGCATGGGGGCCCATCAGGACAGCCTAGGGCCCGGGATCTTTTGTAACGCCCCTGTTAGCTTTAACCCTAATTATACACACTTGAACCATCTAATCAAGCTCTTACTAGACCTAGAATCTTCCAGATAGGTGTGTAAAGGCCAGTTGGAGCTAAACTTTTCAGGACATTGGCCATCCAGGATCTAGTTTGGAGACCCCTGTCCTACAGAGTTGTTACTTTGCACATGCTTTTTGATCATTACAAATAATAATGTAAAATTATTTTCTTAGAATAGGAGATATGCTGTCTCTCGCATCACATACATTATCAGTAGTTAACTATGTGGTCTTGAAGAGGACCCTTTTTTCTCTCATTTGGACTCGGACTTGACTTGGACTCAAAACTTTTGGACTTGGACTTGACTTGGACTCGAACCTCTTTGGACTCGGTCTTGACTCGGTCTCGACTAGTCCTGGACTTGGACTTGACTTGGACTCGACAAAGCTGGACTTGACTACAGCTATATTAATTAGGTAAACCGGAACCGGGAACACTTCCCATAACACCCTATGTACTTGCTACATCATTAGAAGAATGGCATCTACGCTAATATTTGTCTGTTTCTCTCTTACTCCGAGGCCACCGTTGACACCAGATCCAGTCTGTATCCAGATCTGAGGGTCACTGCAGTCACCCGGATCCAGTTGTCACGATCATTACATGGAGTGCCCATGAACTTATGTAGAGGGCACTCCAATCAGGACAATTCCACATTAACCACCAGATGTCACTCGGACTCTAGCCCCTCTTATCTGTTGCACCACACCCTAACTACATTTCCCATGAGTCTCTGCATCAATCACCCTGCCACACCTGCACATCATTCCTCAGTCAATCTCCTTGCCACACCTGCACCTCATTTACACACACATATAAGCAGCACACTCACTCTCACTCGCTGTGAAGTCTTGATTTGCTGTGTCTGTCATTTCCGAGTGTTTCCCTTGTGTTTGATCTCTCTGTACCTGACCTTTGGATTGTTTATACCGACTCTGATTCTTTGCTGCCTGCCCCCGACATCTGCTTGTTCCTGTTTTCGATTCTGGTTATCCCTATATACCTGACGCCGTTGCTGATCATTGCCTGTCTGACCATTCTCATTAAAAGTTCTGCACATGGATCCGAACCTCTCTGTCTCATCATTACAGAAGACTTCGCCAAACCAGGATCCAGCAGCTTTCTTGAACCCCAGACCAGGTATGGAGTCAGCTAACAGTTCATGCAACCCTATAAAAATGCTATGCTCCATCTTTCAATATGGTAACAGGGCTGACACAATGATCGTGTCCCTGTCTTTCAGACATTACATAAACTCAATGAAAAATCATTAAAGAGAAGAGACCACTTACTTGTCTTCTACCATCAACTTCATGAAAGGCAGATGATGTCACTTCCTGGAACTGATGCAAATTTTGGAACAGTCTATTATCTTTAAAGAGGTGTTTTCATAAAACAGGGTTGACGAGAACGTAGGGACCTCGACAAATTATTATTATTTTGTTTTTATTTGACACTTTAAGAATAAAATCCATTCATGACTAATGAACTGACACTTAAGGCTTTATACAAGTATATGTTTTTTTGTTTTTTGTTTTTTAACAATAGTTTGACTTTTTTGGCCTCGATAGCAAGTAGAAGTAGAAAAATCATACAGAGGGACAGGCCATTTTCAACATTTCTGATGTTTTGCACAAAAACGGGATTAAAATCCTTTAAAAAAAAAAAAAATAATTTATTTTAATTTTAAATTATAATTTTGGATGCCTAAGACATGGGCCAAACAATAGATATTGTCTGAGAAGTCCAAGAAAATACGCTAGAAATCCATGTTTTTAAATATCTCATTTGTATAGCAACCCCCACCCCCTTGCATCCCTTGTTCCTTCAATGTCTTTGGATACTCTAATTGACTGACAAGTCTTTTGAGATCATTTTGGTCTTTTGGTCATCTCGTCAGTCTACCATGGTGATGCTGATTTCAGTGTTCCATCCATGTCTTCTTCACCCTTAACTGCCCGGACTCTCAACCTACAAAACAGTCCAGATCATGTTTTGTCAGCGGGTTCAGCATCTCTAGGATTAACAAACAGCCCAATGGCAATGATTTCAATGCTTCATAGTGAGAATTTGCCAAATCAAGATTATTCAGTATTTTCTCCTCCACCTAACACATCACATTGGCCTTCCATGATAAAATCATTCTATTTGAGATTGCCTGAAACGCCAGGAAACACTTCCCGTTCATGCAAGGAGTAATCCTACCAGATATAATTTTAAATCATGTTCCAGTAGAGATCGAGAATAAACTGTATGTGGATTCAACAGGACCAGATGGGAAACCAAGGTCAGAATGTTTTGCTGTTCTTTTGTTTAAAAGGTTAATTTAGGCTATTTAATGTATTAAACTATTAGACACCATCAGAAATCTGATCTGGCCACGGTGTTTAACTAAAGAATGTTGTTACTTGTGCCACCTGGTGGATATTGTGTGAAGCGCTACATTGTTTTAAAAAACTGAAAAAGCGCATGCAGGGAGCTCTGTAATCACGCGTGACAAAGTGCAGGCTGCCACATAAAATCATGTTGTTAATGGCCACATCTGTAGATCCCAGTGGGAAGGAGTTGTCATCTAATATCGTAAACAAAGATGAGGCCGATGAAACGGAGCATGTTTATGAAATGGAGGTTGCTGTGCATAGTAAAAGAGAATGCGGAGAGAGCTCCCTCCCTTTAATGCCATGTAAAAATCCAGCGAAAATAAAAGGCTAAGCCAATCGCGGACAGAGGAAAGGCTGAAATCTCCAACTAATATTAAATCTGAAAAGGTGGGTGGATGAGAAGCTGGTGGATTTACATGAGCAATCCAAGGAAAGCAGCACCATGATGGCAACCTTAATTATATGACACAAAAACGTTGCATGTAATAACGTTAGGTTACTAACGTAACCCCGGTTCTCTGATAACATGAAGTGAGGTATCTCACTATGGGACCGCCTCAGGTGTGGCCGATCGCGGAAACACCAATAACACCACGTCTGCCAACCATGGCAGACCAATCGCTGCAGCGATCAGGGAGTCCTGCTCCCTGTATATAAACTGCAGCTACCTGCCATTTCGTCATTCTCACATATTTCATCTCCGTGCAGAACAGGCAAGGAGGGCAATGTTGTGAGATACCTCACTTTATGTTATCAGAGAACCTGGGTTACGTTAGTAACCTAACGTTCTCTTTCTAACATTCGTTCGGTATCTCACTATGGGATATAGACAACTCCCGTATTGCTGATATGCTGACGAAGCAGACTGAGAAAGGCTGAGTAATTATCTGAATCATAGCTCCCGACGGAGGTGAAAACAGAATAATGAGGAATTCGCCCTTTAATAAAATTGCATTATACAACCTGACTACTCACTTCTGAATGGGCCAGAGAGGGCTCTGTCACATCCAGTCTATAAAAATGAGCAAATGTGTGTGGAGAAGATCAGCTGGCTGCCGCGCAAATATCCTGAATAGAGATGCCTCTAAACAGAGCCCAGGAACTAGCCATACCTCTAGTAGAGTGTGCTCGTAGTCCTATTGGATGCTCCAAATTCGAATTATTGTAACATAATACGATAGCCTCCACCACCCAATGGGAAAGGCGTTGACGGGAGATAGGTCTTCCTCTGTAAGAATCAGCCCACGAGACAAACAGCTGATTGCTCTTACAAAGTTTATGTGTTCTCTGAACGTACATATGAGTACGAACAGGACATAAAGTGTGCAACCTCTCCTCCTCTGGGGATGCAAAGGGTGGAGGATGAAAAGCTAGCAGGTTCACTGATTGAACTGCCCTCGCGTGATCAAACACTTTGGGTACGAACGCAGGGTTAGTTCTAAAAGTTACCTTTTGAACACCCGGAGCGAACATCATACATGAGGAGTGAACTGATAAAGCATGTAGTTCACTCACCCTTTTTGCTGTAGTGAGAGCGAGCAACAGAGCCGTCTTTAGAGCTAGTAGCTTCAAGGCAATTTTATCAATGGGTTCAAAAGGGGCTTTTGAGAGTGCGTTCAGAACCACGGACAGGTCCCGGGGCGGGACCAGCGGCTTCGGTACTGGGTGTAACCGGCGTGCACCTCTCATAAACCGACAGACGAGAGGGTGCTGGCCAATAGTACCCGAGTTAATACCCACATGACATGCCGAGATAGCCGACAGATAAACATCAGTGGCATCAGTGGAAGTGCATTAGCATGGTTTAAATCGTACTTATATGACCGCCATCAGTTCGTAGCAGTGAATGAAGATGTATCATATCGATCACAAGTGCAGTATGGAGTACCTCAAGGCTCAGTTCTAGGGCCGCTACTCTTCACGCTTTATATGTTACCCTTGGGAGATATCATCAGGAAACATGGTGTTAGGCCGGGTTCACACCGCAAGCTGCAGCAGAGCAGAAGCAGCGCGTATTTTTTTCGGTGCCTATGTTAACAGATGAGAGCGTTCACACCGCACGCAGAGGCAGCGCGGCAGAGCGTAGCAGGAGCAGAGCAGAAGCAGCAGTGCCGCGATTGTTTCGGCGCTGGGTCTATTTTTGCTGCGCTGCTGACGCTCAGTTAAAGTGAAAGTACACCTTTGATGGACAAAATTAATATGATTTCACACAAAAAGTGTTCTAAATGCACAAAATAAGCACATCTAGGGTGTTTTAACAAGAACTGGAGTATGTTAGGAAAGAAAATTAATCAAAAAAATCTGTATAGAAGATAAAGTGACAATGATCATGGCCAAAATAAACATGTAGCTACTGAAACGAAAAAGTAATTTTGCCCAAAATTTGCATTAATGATATCTACTGCGTTTTTAGCAAATTACATAAAAAATGTATGATATTTAAATTAACATATTTTTATATTATTTATTTATTATTATTACAAAATCTGTCAAAGTACTACAGTTCTATCCAAAAATAAACTTTTTGCCGAAATACAAAAACAACTTTAAATAATTTATATTGCTAGTTTATCCTTAGATTTATTTATTATTAGTAGTAGTAGTCGTATTCTTATAAATAGGCCTATACATTGGCAGAAGAACGGATGTCGTGCTGACATCATGCTGACAATCATAAACAATAGCACGTGGTGTGACAGGCGGTGGTCTTCAGAGTGCACCTGGAAAGCTATAATGGACGACACTCGTCTCATCGTGGAAGTTGAGAAACATCAAGTTCTTTATGATCCACAAAATGTTCTGTATAAAGACTTGCAGGCGAAGGAAAAAGCATGGGATGAAGTTGCAGCGGCTCTTAGTGCAGATGGTAAGTAATTTTAGTGTTTTTGACGCTTTCGCTAGCACATGAGCAAACAACTCAATAAGCAAATAGCATAGACAGATTAATATAGGCCTAGCACACATAGCTACATTACATACATCTATGATCTGCGTCTTTATTTCTATTTTTGAGAGTTTGCTAATTTACATTGTCCCTATTAAGAAGTTTGCTGTATACACTTATGAATTATCTATAAGCTTTTTTATGATGGGTAATATGTTTTTGATGTGTCAGATATTCTGTGTATCAACATATACAATAGTTTTTCATGGAGGTAAGAGCTAATGTAAAAAATATCAAAAGGTAATATATAATAAATATAATTCAAATAATAAATTTAAATATATATATATTTTAATGTTAAAATGTCAAAGTACTTACAGTTCTAGGTTCACTACAACCTCAAAAGCCTGCCACTTTCCTCTAATACAATGGAGTGTACAGCAGAAAACATGTGTTGGCTACATAAAACCAATTTTGTGAAATTGTAGAATTATTGTTCTTTTCAAGAAAACACTAAATTGCTTCAATTGGAACCATTTATTTAAAAAATGTAAATTACACATAGCAAGCACACAAATAACAAAAGCCTGTGATACATACATATATAATACACAATTATATGCTAATTTAAAGATGAGCAGGAAGTTAGGCTATGAACCATTTATAATAAACATAATTTAAAACAGTGTATTAAATTGGTTTTCAGGGTGTCCTTGGGTAAATTTGCTTGCAAACAAACCCTACACCATATTGTCCTGCCAGGACACTCTACCTTCAGGGGAGCTGAAAAATGTGCTAAGTTTTTCCCGCACATCGTAAGCCTCTCTGCATCCCCTATTTCCACCCATGTTTGTAGCAGGGGCTAGCACTTCCCCTCTCTCTTCTGCCTCATCCAACCACCTTTGATTGTCCGATGTGTCTGTAAGGAAGTTGTGAAGAATGCAGGCTGCAGTTACAATAGAGTCAGCATTGTCTGGCTTAACGTTGATCCGTGTATGGAGTACCCTCCATCTGGATGACAGAATGCCAAAGGCACATTCTACAACCATTCTTGCTCGTGACAATCGGTAATTGAAGATTTGTCTCCATCGTGGGATTCTGTTCCCTGGAAAAGGTCTCATCAAATATGTTTTCAGTGGGAATGCAGCATCACCCACCATGGTGTACGGTAATGGGCCTTGTACACCAGATCCAGGCAAAGGGCAGTCAGCAGGGACAGACAAAGTTTTGGCCTCCATGCCTCTCCCGAGAGCAGAACCACTGAACACTCCACCATCACTTGTTCTTCCGAAGTCTCCGACCTGTACAAATGTAAATCTGTACTCTGCATCTGCTAGTGCTAGAAGAACTATTGAGAAAGTTCTCTTGTAATTAAAAAACAAGCTACCAGAACGTGCAGGTGACATAATGGTAACATGCTTCCCATCAATAGCACCTAGGCAGTTTGGGAAGTTCCATTTTTCCCAAAATTTGGATGCTATGGCTCTCCACATGTGCTCTGTTGGTCTAGGGAACTGCGATGCCATCATTTGCTCCTCAATTGCTTTACAAGTCATATGGACAGATTCAGCAACGGTGCTTTTCCCTAGACGGTACTGGAAGGCCAGGCTGGTGAAGCTCTCTCCAGTTCCCAGAAATCTGTTAAAGACAAAATAAATATAACATAATTTTTTTCCCCCTGTGTAACATATGCAGTGTATCTATCTCTATATATATATATATATATATATATATATATATATATATAAATTCTCATATTAATACACATGTATGTGTTTTACAGTGAACGACTGTAAGCGAAGATGGAAGTTGTTGAGAGATGCTTTTAACAGAAACAAGAAGCAAAAAAAATTGCCCAGTGGTTCTGCAGGTGGCATAATAAGGGAATGGAAGTATGATAAAGTAATGTCATTTCTGTTGCCATACATGCAACCTAGAAGGTAAGTATGTCACTTGTCGATCTCATATCTTAATCTTTTTTTTTCTGTTATGGACAGTTATTACAAAATATTGTTTCAGTGAGAATGAGTACATTATTATTTGTGTGTAATCTAAAAAAAATACAAACGAGTTGGTGCCAATATATTAATATAATATTTATTCATTTGTAGTTCCAGACACACTTTACAGAGTGAGCCAGAACCTCTGGACATGACTGTGGCTGAGGAGGATGTGGAGCCAGAGTTGTCTGAACTGACAACTTTCAATCCCCTTCCTGCCATACAGAGGCCTGCAACACCATTACTGGCAAGTGGAAGATCAGCAACCCCCACACCACTGCCAAGCACCTACACCCCACAAATAACAGCTCACAGAGCTGACACCCCTACCCCCACTATACATCCCAGGGTTCAAGCACTGGTGACTGACAGTCAACAACACAAACAGAAACGGAGAAGAACAGTTTCCCCAACTACAACTGAGCAACAGTTATTGGACATAATAACACAACCAACTACTCCTGCACCTCCAAATGTTCCCAGACAGGAGGATGAAATGTATTATTTTGCCCTCAGTTTAGTTCCAAAACTGAACCGGCTGCTTCCCAGAAACCGTACCAGGGCAGATACAGATAATGACCTACCTGGCTGACCTGGAGTTAGAAGATGATGGTCAGAGACAACAAGCAACAACAACCCACACAGTTTATCAAAGCAGAGGTCGCCAGCAACCACAATCGAGTGGATTTCAGCCTATTCACTCCACACCCACCTACCAAGAGGAACAAACTCATCACCCCCAACATTTCACACCTCCCTCAATCTCGACCATGCCAGAACAGCATTCCTCTGTTTACCATCAACTGTAGTAATACAGTTTAACACTACAATGGTTTTAAGTTATTTAACCATATGTTGTAAATAGTTCAGCAATTTTAATTTAATAGTTTTTGAAGGGTTATTTTTTTACTATTTTGCATGTAAACATATTGTTAATCATGCTTGGTTTATAACTTTCTGCATGACTTTGTTGTGATTTTTGTTCAATTGACTTAATAAATCCTTTTTATTACTTGATACCCAAGTCAAAGTTATTTCTTTGCAGTTTGGAACTAGTGCAATAAATGTTTTACTAACTTATTCAAACAAAATGTAAATGTATACATGCTTATTTACAAATACAAACATTACTATTTTGCCTATACTTTATTACTAACATGTTGATCGTACCTCAGTGTAACTGCAAGTCTCTGCTTAGGTTCAATGGACTGCCTGTAGTTTGTTGTTTTCCTTGAAAGGTTGCCTCCAATCAGGGAAAGAATGTGATCCATTTGTTCTGCACTCATCCTGAAGTACTTCAGATGCCGGTCACGGTCAAGACGCAGGTCAGCAACAAGATGGTAATATGCACCTTGTTCTCTCCTACGGAGGTTAATGGGATGAACCCAAAGTCTGCGTCTTTTTCGTAGTCTCTTTAATAATAAATATAGCGCGATGGCCTTCCTTCGATCAACAACACGTACTGCACGGAAAACAAAGACAGCAAAACAAAGATGCAACAAAAGTAACAATGAAATTATTCATTAAAACAAGCGTATTGCCAAGTCTTTTTATTTAAATGTATTTGAAATGGAAATAAAGCAATGCGAACTTACCCATTATAGAGTTCTCTGTCCAAAATCCACTGTTCAGTTGCGCGCTGCCTCCGCTGCCGGTATGAAAGCAAAATAGCCGCGCGCTGCTTCTGCTCTGCCTACCTGCTGCTAACGCGCTGCTTCTGCTCTGCTGCAACTTGCGGTGTGAACCCGGCCTTAGCTTTCACTGTTATGCTGATGATACGCAGCTCTATATTTCCTCGCAGCCCGGTGAAACACACCAATTTGAAAAACTAATGGAATGCATAGTCGATATAAAAAATTGGATGACGAGTAATTTCTTACTGCTAAATTCAGAAAAAACAGAGGTGTTAATCATAGGGCCTAAAAACTCTACTTGTAATAACCTAGAACACTGTCTAAGACTTGATGGTTGCTCTGTCAATTCTTCGTCATCAGTTAGGAACCTAGGTGTGCTACTTGATCGCAATCTTTCCTTAGAAAGCCACGTTTCTAGCATTTGTAAAACTGCATTTTTCCATCTCAAAAATATATCTAAATTACGGCCTATGCTCTCAATGTCAAATGCAGAAATGTTAATCCATGCATTTATGACTTCAAGGTTAGACTATTGTAATGCTTTATTGGGTGGTTGTTCTGCACGCTTGGTAAACAAACTACAGCTAGTCCAAAATGCAGCAGCAAGAGTTCTTACTAGAACCAGGAAGTATGACCATATTAGCCCGGTCCTGTCCACACTGCACTGGCTCCCTATCAAACATCGTATAGATTTTAAAATATTGCTTATTACTTATAAAGCCCTGAATGGTTAAGCACCTCAGTATTTGAATGAGCTCCTTTTACATTATACTCCTCTACGTCCGCTACGTTCTCAAAACTCAGGCAATTTGATAATACCTAGAATATCAAAATCAACTGCGGGTGGCAGATCCTTTTCCTATTTGGCGCCTAAACTCTGGAATAACCTACCTAACATTGTTCGGGAGGCAGACACACTCTTGCAGTTTAAATCTAGATTAAAGACCCATCTCTTTAACCTGGCATACACATAACATACTAATATGCTTTTAATATCCAAATCCGTTAAAGGATTTTTAGGCTGCATTAATTAGGTAAACTGGAACCGGAACACTTCACATAACACCGTACTTTCTACATCATTAGAAGAATGGCATCTACGCTAATATTTGTCTGTTTCTCTCTTGTTCCGAGGTCACCGTGGCCACCAGATCCAGTCTGTGTCCAGATCAGAGGGTCACTGCAGTCACCCGGATCCAGTACGTATCCAGACCAGATGGTGGATCAGCACCTAGAAAGGACCTCTACTGCCCTGAAAGACAGCGGAGACAAGGACAACTAGAGCCCCAGATACAGATGCCCTGTAAAGACCTTGTCTCAGAGGAGCACCAGGACAAGACCATTCTTCTGCACAATCTGACTTTGCTGCAGCCTGGAATTGAACTACTGGTTTCGTCTGGTCAGAGGAGAACTGGCCCCCCAACTGAGCCTGGTTTCTCCCAAGGTTTTTTTCTCCATTCTGTCACCGATGGAGTTTCGGTTCCTTGCCGCTGTCGCCTCTGGCTTGCTTAGTTGGGGTCACTTCATCTACAGCGATATCATTGACTTGATTAAAAATTAAAACAGACACTATTTCAACTGAACAGAGATGACATAACTGAATTCAATGATGAACTGCCTTTAACTATCATTTTGCATTATTGAGACACTGTTTTCCAAATGAATGTTGTTCAGTGCTTTGGCGCAATGTATTTTGTTTAAAGCACTATATAAATAAAGGTGATTGATTGATTGATTGATAAACCTTAACCGTAGAAAAGGCTCTGCCCTTATCTAGAAGGTCCTGTAAAAAAAAAAACAGCACATCCGAAACTGAACACAAGAAAGGAACAATGTTCCTTTCTGTGCACCAAACCTCAAACACCCCAGGTACTCGGTGGGAAAAAGACTTATCCCAAAACCTCTTCATTTCAGCCACACAAGCCGGGTCGGCTGGAATAAACTGTCTTGCTTGGAGGGAGACGTGACGGAAGTCTCTTTCCGTCATACAAGTTTCTTTCAGCCCCTTTATCTGCTGGTTGGGATGGCCAGTCGATCGACAGTCTAGCTGCAGCCCTGCAACAGGCCTCGATAAAATCTGTATCCATCTGCACAGGGGAGGGTGAGCTCTCATCCTGTGCACTCGGCGGACGCGACTGCATCGGGGGAAGAATAGAATCTTCATCATCGTCATCCTCGTCCTAGAGGATGGTCAACAAAACTTCGTCATCGTCATCTTCCTCTCCCGCTAACGGATCTCCAAACAGCGGGGGAAGGACGGGTGACACCTTCTCCATCATCTCACCCCAGGAGCTGGAGGCCTGTGGACAATCCATCGGTTCCTCTCTGGGTTGAGCAGAGAGGCATGTGTCCGACTTCCAAGCTACTGCAACGCGAAGCCTTCGCTCTCGGGATTTGACCGAGAACTTTGCACAGTGGGGACAGCCCTCGGGGTCGGTCAACGCTGCCTGAGCGTGTTTAGCGCCCAAGCAGGAGATGCAGAGACCGTGTGAATCTTTTGCAGAAATCCACATTCCGCACGCACACAGATGAGGAGGACGGCCCTGTCCTCCGGGGCTCTCCGGCTCTTTTGCAGTGGCCATGAAGCCTGCACTCTCTTCGTACGGTAAGCCCACCACAACGTGACAGCTAGTACAGAGCTGTGCTACGACAGAGAGCTCTTTTCCTACTTTTTAGCGCGCCAAAAAACTCGGAAAAAAATAATAATAAGTAGAAAAACTTAAAGTAGAAAACTCGCCTTGACACATTTGTTATCTTACTCTTAAGTGTTAGGTCACTCGACAAACGTTAAGAATATATTGCATTTGGGACGTTACCTTGCAGCTCCGTCGATAAACTGCTTAGCAATAATTCTCCAAGTCTGCTGAGGACAGCTTCTGAAATCTTCACAGGGAAGAGAACGACAATGACGAAATGGCAAGTAGCTGCGGTTTATATACAGGGAGCAGGACTCCCTGATTGCTGCAGCGATTGGTCTGCCATGGTTGGCAGACGTGGTGTTATTGGTGCTTCCGCGATCGGCCACGCCTGAGGCAGTCCCATAGTGAGATACCGAACGAATGTTAGAAAGAGAACCTAGAACACTGTCTAAGACTTGATGGCTGCTCTGTAAATTCTTCGTCATAAGTTAGGAACCTAGATGTGCTATTTGATAGCAATCTTTCCTTTGAAAACCACATTTCTAGCATTTGAAAAATTGAACTTTTCAATCTCAAAAATAAATATAAATTACGACCTATGCTCTTAATGTCAACACTGCACAGGCTCCCTATTTGAAACATCTTTAAAATCTTGCTCATTTATCATGTAAAGTGTCCTGAACTGTTTAGCATCTCAGTATTTGAGCGAGCTTTTATTGTACTATACAGTGGTGGACAGTCCCTTACGAAAATTAACCATGGTTTTACTACAAATAAAACCAAAAAACCATGGTTACTGTAGTTAAACCATGGTAACCACAAATTAACCATGGTTTTGCTATATTAACCATAGTTTAACCATGGTATTTGTAGTAAATCTGTGGTTTTACAAATGGCAGTCAATACGCCAAAAAACCATGGGTTACTACAGTTTTACTATAATAAAACCATGGTTATTTTTCGTAAGGGGTAACGGAGTAGCTTTACTTCGTTACTGTACTTAAGTACATTTTTCAAGTATCTGTACTTTACTGGAGTAGTTTTATTTTGAGTAATTTTTACTTCACTACATTTCAAAGCATAAGATCGTACTTTTAACTTCACTACATTTCATAAAACATATCGTTACTCCCTATAATATATCACGTGCTCCGACACGCAGAAGCGGTGTCTGATTCATCATGAACGAACTGAGTCTTTTTAAAATAAACTTTTAAATCGGATCGCAAAACGCACCTATTACGATTCGTTTACGAATTAGAATTATCCGATTGCAGCTGTTCTGGAGTCGACCACTCACTGATTCAAATGAACCGTTTAGTGCGAGTCAGTAAGAACCGGGAGATCTTGTGAGCGCGCGTGCGTCTGATGTTGCTTAAAGTAAGTTATTAATGTCGAAATTTAGGATTAATTATTGTAACTGAAAATCATATTTAGTTCAAAATTGTCAGTTGTTTGGGAACTAAATCCGCTGTAAAGAGGGATCTATTTAAGCCCACTGAAATGCTCGAGTGCAGACGATGCAGACACATCAATCAGCATCTCTGTGTTTTAGGTTAAAAAAAAAAACATCAAATTAACACAGTGCATGTTCAAAATCCCCGCTGCTGTAATATTTACAGTTTTATTAAAATGCTACCATGTCCTGTGTGACGTCTGTTTTTATATTGTTTATTAACAGTAACGTTATATTGTTTGGGTTAAGTAGACGAGTAGACAGACAAGAATGTTTATTCATCATAACCGTGCTGAAAATAAGTAAATATTGTTAGCTGATGATAGCTAACAAGCGAGGTAATTTTTATAAATCATGTCCAAATATTTTTATTCAACAACCTATATACATACAAAATAAAGGATGTGATGTTCAGAACATGGTAACTACAGTAATTATCAAAGAGGGGAAGAGATGCAACCCATTTGGCCATGGGTGTTTTTACACCACAGACAAGATTTGAGAAGGAAAAAATCATTATGAAAATATAATTATATTTTCCTTAAAATCTTCTTCCTAACTTCAGGCCTTATTATCATGTCATATGTAACTGTGATGTTCTGTAAAACAACAAACTTTAAAATACTTTTTTCTTACTGGT
The DNA here is from genome assembly GCF_003368295.1 of Carassius auratus. NCBI lineage: Eukaryota > Metazoa > Chordata > Actinopteri > Cypriniformes > Cyprinidae > Carassius > Carassius auratus. Next base: position 9,028 of record NW_020526962.1, on the reverse strand, counting down.
GAAAATCAGATGGTCAACTCTGCTTTCTCTCTGGTAAATCACAGTGTAAGCTTCACAGTAAACATTACTCTCGTCAACGTAGTCCATATATACACAACAAAAATATATCTTGACTCCATATAGTTGTTTTTTTGGAAAAAAAACCCAGGTATTTTGAGCAGTAGGATTATTTAAAAAAATGTGCTAATATTAAATTAAATTGAGTAGCCTATATAAAATTGCAAACATCTATGTTTCAGTACTTTTTTACTTAAGGACATTGAGTACTTTTGTACTTTCACTTGAGTAAAATTGAAAAAGGAGTACTTTTACTTCTACTGGAGTAATATTTTACTATACGTATCTGTACTTTTACTCAAGTACTTGATTTGTGTACTTCGTCCACCACTAGTCCTCTACCTCTGCTGCTTTCTCAAAACTGTGTGAATTTGATAATACCTATAATATCAAAATCAACTGCGGGTAGCTAAACCACGATTTACCATGTTCACGTATGATTTATTGATTCTAGCATGATTTACCATAGTTTACCACGATTTACCACGATTTACCATAGTTTACCATGATTTACTATAGTATACTACGATTTGCCATGTTCAAGTATAATTTACTGATTCTAGCATGATTTACCATAGTTTAGCATGATTTACCATAGTTTACCATGATTTACCATAGTTTACCATTATTTACTATAGTATACCATGATTTACCATGTTCAATTATGATTTACTATGATTCTAGCATGATTTACCATAGTTTACCACGATTTACCATAGTTTACCATTATTTACCAAGATTTACCATGGTTTACCATGATTTACTATAGTATACCGCAATTTACCATGTTCAAGTATGATTTACTGATTCTAGTATTATTTATCATAGTTTACCATGATTTATGATCTATGATAGATAGATAGATAGAAATAGTCAGATAGATAGATAGATAGATAGATAGATTAGATGAGTTTGAATGAGTTTAAATTGATTAGCATCAAAGCTTGATTGAGTCTAATGGGATTTGGAGCTTGGGTCATCTGAACATCCTGTCAATGAAAGTCTATGGGCATTTTTATGATATTTAATATTCATTTTTAAGAAAACCGTAACTCAAACCAGTCTGAAAAGATATAGCACACCGAGTCAGAACAGTATGAAGGTCTGACCCGAGTTTGGAGTATGTAGCTTGAACGGTCTAGGAGGAGTTAGTGTCCAAAAAATTTTCCGGCCAGAAAAAAAAGAAGAATAATAACTAGAAGGTACATTTCCTGAAGAAAATGTGAGTGGTGCTTGCAGTGGCAAAACTCGGCGCCCTGTTGCTAGGTTGTTGCAATGAGGTTGCTACGGTGGTTGCTAAGGTACCCTGGGTGGTTGCTAGGGCGGTTGCTAGGGTCCCCATGATGGTTGCTAAGGTACCCAGGGTGGTTGCTAGAGTAATCTGAATGGTTGCTAGGGTCTTGCTATGCGGTTGCTAGGGTACCCGGGGTGGTTGCTAGGGCGGTTGCTAGGGTCCCCATGATGGTTGCTAGGGCCGTTGCTAGGGTACTCAGGGTGGTTGCTAGGGTAATCGGGGCGGTTGCTAGGGTGTTGCTATGCGGTTGCTAGGGTACCCGGGGTGGTTGCTAGGGCGGTTGCTAGGGTCCCCATGATGGTTGCTAGGGCCGTTGCTAAGGTACCCAGGGTGGTTGCTAGGGTAATTGGGGCGGTTGCTAGGGTGTTGCTATGTGGTTGCTAGGGTACCCGGGGTGGTTGCTAGGGCGGTTGCTATGGTAACCTGGGTGGTTGCTAGGCAGTTGCTACGGTACTTGGGGTGGTTGCTAAGGTGTTGCTAGGCGGTTGCTAGGGTGTTTTGGCTGGTTGCTAGGCAGTTGCTATGGTCTCCTGGGTGGTTGCTATGATGTTACTAGGTGGTTGGTAGTTGTCACAGATGGTCACTATGTAGTTATTATAGAGTTCTTAGCCCATTTGAGCACTTAGCTAATCACTATTAGCATGTAGCTAATCACTGCTAGCATGACTAGCATGTTGGATGTCCAGTGTGCTAGCATGAGTCAAAAAATCCAACCGCCATGTCTGTACGATGTTCTGATGCAGAGATATAGGTCGTGCAAAACGGTTGCTAGGGTACTCCGTTTGGTTGCTATGGAGTGGCCTGGCAGCTGCCAATGGTGATACTCCAAAGGCTGCTTGCCAACATAAACCAACCCCCATGCCTCTACGATGTACTGATGCGGAGATATAGATCTTGAAAAATGGTTGCTAGGGTACTCTGGTTGGTTGCTAGGGAGTGGCCTTTCAGCTGCCAATGATGATACTTCAAAGTCTGCTTGACAATATAAACCAACCCCCATGCTTCTATGTCTTTCAGATGTTAAGATATCTATCTTTGGATTTTGGTTGCTAGGTAGCTCTTAATGGTTGCTAGGGCGTGGCTAGGTTGTCTTGAAGGAGATACATGATTGGCCGTTTGCTGCCCGAGTCAAACGAGCCCACCCTCATGTTTCTATGACACTTCTATCCAAAGTTATTCATTTGATCTTTTTCAATGGAAGTCTATGGGGCTTGTTGCTATGGCGCTCTATATGGTTGCTAGGGCGTGGCTTGATAGATTCACAGTGATCCTGAGAGACTGATTGGTTGCCTGATTCAAATGAGCCCACCCCCTTGTCTCTATGACTATGTGATCCATAGTTATGTTCAATGTAAAATCCCTATGTAATTTCCCACAGTAGGAAAAACACATTGTTTCATGGGCGATCCCTCACCATTGACTTAGTATGGGGCAAATTTGGGGGGCTCTAGCCCCCCAGGGGTACAACTTATACCCCAATGCAGGGTATGTTCTTGCAAAGCCTCATAGCCTCTCCAAATGTGGTGATTCACATGTTTCTGCGAAATTCTCTCTCGGAGCTACGATCCGTCAAAGTTGGACGTAATGCGTTGTCTATGCGATTTTTCGGCCGATATTTCGCCCGGTGTACGAACATCGTACGCCCGATCGCTTATAAAAGTCATAGCACACCATTCCCGATTAGGCCGCACGATTTGACGCCTGTTTCGTTGGTCTGTGACGAAAACTGCGGGACTAGTTACGCGCCGAAATTTGTACGGAATCTATAAGAAGAAAAAGAATAATAACTAGAATGTACATTTCCTGAAGAAAATGTGAGTGGTGCTTGCAGTGGCAAAACTCGCCCCTCTGTTGCTAGGGTGTTGCAATGAGGTTGCTAGGGTACATGGGGTGGTTGCTAGGGCGGTTGCTAGGGTACCAAGGATGGTTGCTAGGGTGGTTACTAGGTTACTCAGGGTGGTTGCTAGGATAATCGGGGTGGTTGCTAGGGTGTTGCTATGTGGTTGCTAGGGTACCCGGGGTGGTTGCTAGGGCGGTTGCTAGGGTCCCCATGATGGTTGCTAGGGCCGTTGCTAAGGTACCCAGGGTGGTTGCTAGGGTAATTGGGGCGGTTGCTAGGGTGTTGCTATGTGGTTGCTAGGGTACCCGGGGTGGTTGCTAGGGCGGTTGCTATGATAACCTGGGTGGTTGCTAGGCAGTTGCTACGGTACTTGGGGTGGTTGCTAAGGTGTTGCTAGGCGGTTGCTAGGGTGTTTTGGCTGGTTGCTAGGCAGTTGCTATGGTCTCCTGGGTGGTTGCTATGATGTTACTAGGTGGTTGGTAGTTGTCACAGATGGTCACTATGTAGTTATTATAGAGTTCTTAGCCCATTTGAGCACTTAGCTAATCACTATTAGCATGTAGCTAATCACTGCTAGCATGACTAGCATGTTGGAAGTCCAGTGTGCTAGCATGAGTCAAAAAATCCAACCGCCATGTCTGTACGATGTTCTGATGCAGAGATATAGGTCGTGCAAAACGGTTGCTAGGGTACTCCATTTGGTTGCTATGGAGTGGCCTGGCAGCTGCCAATGGTGATACTCCAAAGGCTGCTTGCCAATATAAACCAACCCCCATGCCTCTACGATGTACTGATGCTGAGATATAGATCTTGCAAAACGGTTGCTAGGGTACTGTGTTTGGTTGCTAGGGAGTGGCCTTTCAGCTGCCAATGATGATACTTCAAAGTCTGCTTGACAATATAAACCAACCCCCATGCTTCTATGTCTTTCAGATGTTAAGATATCTCTCTATACTTTGGGTTGCTAGGTAGCTCTTAATGGTTGCTAGGGCGTGGCTAGGTTGTCTTGAAGGAGATACATGATTGGCCGTTTGCTGCCCGAGTCAAACGAGCCCACCCTCATGTTTCTATGACACTTCTATCCAAAGTTATTCATTTGATCTTTTTCAATGGAAGTCTATGGGGCTTGTTGCTATGGTGCTCTATATGGTTGCTAGGGCGTGGCTTGATAGATTCACAGTGATCCTGAGAGACTGATTGGTTGCCTGATTCAAATGAGCCAACCCCCTTGTCTCTATGACACTGTGATCCAGAGTTATGTTCAATACAAAATCCCTATGTAATGTCCCATAGCAGGAAAAGTCCTCCCTATACTTTGTATTAGGGGCAATTTTGGGGGGCTCTTGCGCCCCAGGGGTACAACTTATACCCCACTGCGGGGTATGTTCTCGCACAGCCTGATAGCCTCTCCAAATGTGGTGATTCACGTGTTTCTGCGAAATTCTCTCTCAGAGCTACGTTCTGTCAAAGTTGACCCCAATGTTAAGTCTATGGGTTTTATCGCCCGATTTTTCGCCCGCCGGACGAACATCGTACACCCGATCGCTTATAAAAGTCATAGCACACCATTCCCGAATAGGCCGCACGATTTGACGTCACTTTTGCGGGTCTGTGACAAAAGCTGCGGGACTAGTTACGCGCCGAAATTTGTACGGAATCTATAAGAATAAGAACTAGAAGGTACATTTCCTGAAGAAAATGTGAGTGGTGCTTGCAGTGGCAAAACTCGCCCCTCTGTTGCTAAGGTGTGGTTGCTATGGTACCCGGGGTGGTTGCTAGGGTGGTTGCTAGGGTCCCTATGATGGTTGCTAGGGCCGTTGCTAGGGTACCCAGGGTGGTTGCTAGGGTAATCGGGGTGGTTGCTAGGGTGTTGCTATGTGGTTGCTAGGGTACCCGGGGTGGTTGCTAGGGTCCCCATGATGGTTGCTAGGGCCGTTGCTAGGGTACCCACGGTGGTTGCTAGGGTAAACAAGATGGTTGCTAGGGCGGTTTCTAGGGTCCCCATGATGGTTGCTAGGGCCGTTGCTAGGGTACCCAGGCTGGTTGCTAGGGTAATCGGGGCGGTTGCTAGGGTGTTGCTATGTGGTTGTTAGGGTACCCGGGGTGGTTGCTAGGGCGGTTGCTAGGGTCCCCATGATGGTTGCTAGGGCCGTTGCTAGGGTACTCAGGGTGGTTGCTAGGGTAATCGAGGCGGTTGCTAGGGTGTTGCTATGTGGTTGCTAGGGTACCCGGGGTGGTTGCTAGGGCGGTTGCTAGGGTCCCCATGATGGTTGCTAGGGCCGTTGCTAAGGTACCCAGGGTGGTTGCTAGGGTAATCGGGGCGGTTGCTAGGGTGTTGCTATGTGGTTGCTAGGGTACCCGGGGTGGTTGCTAGGGCGGTTGCTATGGTAACCTGGGTGGTTGCTAGGCTGTTGCTACGGTACTTGGGTTGGTTGCTAAGGTGTTGCTAGGCGGTTGCTAGGGTGTTTTGGCTGGTTGCTAGGCAGTTGCTATGGTCTCCTGGGTGGTTGCTATGATGTTACTAGCTGGTTGGTAGTTGTCACAGATGGTCACTATGTAGTTATTATAGAGTTCTTAGCCCATTTGAGCACTTAGCTAATCACTATTAGCATTTAGCTAATCACTGCTAGCATGACTAGCATGTTGGAAGTCCAGTGTGCTAGCATGAGTCAAAATATCCAACCGCCATGTCTGTGCGATGTTCTGATGCAGAGATATAGGTCGTGCAAAACGGTTGCTAGGGTACTCCGTTTGGTTGCTATGGAGTGGCTTGGCAGCTGCCAATGGTGATACTCCAAAGGCTGCTCGCCAATATAAACCAACCCCCATGCCTCTACGATGATCTGATGCGGAGATATAGATCTTGCAAAACGGTTGCTAGGGTACTGTGTTTGGTTGCTAGGGAGTGGCCTGGCAGCTGCCAATGATGATACTCCAATGGTTGCTTGCTAATATAAACCAACCCCCATGCTTCTATGTCTTTCAGATGTTAAGATATCTCTCTATACTTTGGGTTGCTAGGTAGCTCTTAATGGTTGCTAGGGCGTGGCTAGGTTGTCTTGAAGGGGATACATGATTGGCCATTTGCTGCCCGAGTCAAACGAGCCCACCCTCATGTTTCTATGACACTTCTATCCAAAGTTATTCATTTTATCTTTTTCAATGGAAGTCTATGGGGCTTGTTGCTATGGTGCTCTCTATGGTTGCTAGGGCGTGGCTTGATAGATTCACAGTGATCCTGAGAGTCTGATTGGTTGCCTGATTCAAATGAGCCCACCCCCTTGTCTCTATGACACTGTGATCCAGAGTTATGTTCAATACAAAATCCCTATGTAATGTCCCATAGCAGGAAAAGTCCTCCCTATACTTTGTATTAGGGCCAATTTTGGGGGGCTCTTGCGCCCCAGGGGTACAACTTATACCCCACTGCGGGGTATGTTCTCGCACAGCCTGATAGCCTCTCCAAATGTGGAGATTCACGTGTTTCTGCGAAATTCTCTCTCGGAGCTACGATCAGTCAAAGTTGGCCGCAATGCATTGTCTATGCGATTTTTCGCCCGTTTTTTCGTCCGGTGTACGAACATCGTACGCCCGATCGCTTATAAAAGTCATAGCACACCATTCCCGATTAGGCCGCACGATTTGACGCCTGTTTCGTTGGTCTGTGACAATAACTGCGGGACTAGTTACGCGCCGAAATTTGTACGGAAGAATAATAATAATAAGTACTAGAAGGTACATTTCCTGAAGAAAATGTGAGTGGTGCTTGCAGTGGCAAAACTCGCCCCTCTGTTGCTAAGGTGTGGTTGCTAGGGTACCCGGGATGGTTGCTAGGGCGGTTGCTAAGGTCCCTATGATGGTTGCTAGGGCCGTTGCTAGGGTACCCAGCGTGGTTGCTAGGGTAATCAGGGTGGTTGCTAGGGTGTTGCTAGGGTACCAGGGGTGGTTGCTAGGGTGGTTGCTAGGGTCCCCATGATGGTTGCTAGGGCCGTTGCTAGGGTACTCAGGGTGGTTGCTAGGGTGTTTGCTATGAGGTTGCTAGGGTACCCGGGGTGGTTGCTAGGGGCGGTTGCTAGGGTCCCCATGATGGTTGCTAGGGCCGTTGCTAGGGTACTCAGGGTGGTTGCTAGGGTAATCGGGGCGGTTGCTAGGGTGTTGCTATGCGGTTGCTAGGGTACCCGGGGTGGTTGCTAGGGTGGTTGCTAGGGTCCCCATGATGGTTGCTAGGGCCGTTGCTAAGGTACCCAGGGTGGTTGCTAGGGTAATTGGGGCGGTTGCTAGGGTGTTGCTATGTGGTTGCTAGGGTAACCGGGGTGGTTGCTAGGGTGGTTGCTATGGTAACCTGGGTGGTTGCTAGGCAGTTGCTACGGTACTTGGGGTGGTTGCTAAGGTGTTGCTAGGCGGTTGCTAGGGTGTTTCGGCTGGTTGCTAGGCAGTTGCTATGGTCTTCTGGGTGGTTGCTATGATGTTACTATGTGGTTGGTAGTTGTCACAGATGGTCACTATGTAGTTATTATAGAGTTCTTAGCCCATTTGAGCACTTAGCTAATCACTATTAGCATGTAGCTAATCACTGCTAGCATGACTAGCATGTTGGAAATCCAGTGTGCTAGCATGAGTCAAAAAATCCAACCGCCATGTCTGTACGATGTTCTGATGCAGAGATATAGGTAGTTCAAAACGGTTGCTAGGGGTACTCCGTTTTGTTGCTATGGAGTGGCCTGGCAGCTGCCAATGATGATACTCCAAAGGCTGCCTCGCCAATATAAACCAACCCCCATGTCTCTAGGATGTTCTGATGTGGAGATATAGATCTTGCAAAATGGTTGCTAGGGTACTATGTTTGGTTGCTAGGGAAGTGGCCTGGCAACTGCCAATGATGATACTCCGAAGTCTGCTTGCTAGTATGAATGATATAAACCAACCCCCATGCCTTTATGATATTCAGATTTGAAGATATCTCTCTATGCTTTTGGTCGCTAGGGAGGTCCAAATGGTTGCTAGGGCGTTGGCTATGAAGTGTTGAAGGTGATTCGTGATTGGCCATTTGCTGCCCCGAGTCAAACGAGCCCACCCTCATGTTTCTATGACAATTCTATCCAATGTTATTCATTTTATATTTTTCATTGGAAGTCTATGGAGCTTGTTGCTATGGTGCTCTATATGGTTGCTAGCGGCGTGGCTTGAAAAGCTTTATAATGATCATGAGAGTCTGATTGGTTGCCTGATTCAAATGAGCCCACCCCTGTCTCTATGACTATGTGATCCATAGTTTATGTTCCAATTGCAAAATCCTATGTATTTCCCACAGTAGGAAAAACACCTTGTTTCATGGGCGTCCCTCACCATTGACTTAGTAATGGGGCAAATTTGGGGGGCTCTAGCCCCCCAGGGGTACAACTTATAACCCCAATTGCAGGGTATGTTCTTGCAACCAGCCTCATAGCTCTCCAAATGTGGTGATTCACATGTTTCTGCGAAATTCTCTCTCGGAGCTACGATCCGTCAAAGTTGGCCGTAATGCATTGTCTATGCGATTTTTCGGCCGTTATTTCGCCCGGTGTACGAACATCGTACGCCCGATCGCTTATAAAAGTCATAGCACACCATTCCCGACTAGGCGCACGATTTGACGCCTGTTTCGTTGGTCTGTGACGAAAACTGCGGGACTAGTTACGCGCCGAAATTTTGTACGGAAGAATAATAAGAAGAAGAATAATAAGTATGTGAGATAATAATAGTGATGCCTTGCCTCCGGCAAGCACCACTAACTAGAAGGTACATTTCCTGAAGAAAATGTGAGTGTGCTTGCAGTGGCAAAACTCTGCGCCCTGTTG
>NW_020526961.1:0-30240 GCF_003368295.1 Carassius auratus | reverse complement strand
TTGGTTTTTTAGTGTGAAAGGGGCTAGAGGGGTCAGTAGAGGTGCCGTCGTTCGTTTAGAGCAAGAAGAGCAGTGGGGAGAGAACACATCCTTGGGGGGTGCCAGTGCTGATGGTGTGGCTGATAGACGTGAATTTCCCCAGTCTCACTAGCTGTTGCCTATCTGTCAGAAAGCTGGTGATCCATTGAAAGACAGAGCTAGGAACCGAGAGCTGGGTTAGTTTGGGCTGGAGGAGTGCTGGGATGGTTGTATTGAAAGCCAAACTGAAGTCCACAACAGGATCCTCACATAAGTCCCTGGTCGGTCTAGATCAGTGCTTCCCAAACCTGTCCTGGAGAGCCCTTCCTTCCTTCCCTTCCTTCCTCCCTTCCTTCCTTCCCCTTCCTTCCCTTCCTTTGTCCTAACACAACCTGACTCCACTCATCAGCTGCGTTAGTAGAGACAGTAAGAACTAAATTGGGTGGTGTTCTGATTAAAGAGACTAGATACAAAATGTGCAGGGCAGGGTGGCCTCCAGGACAGGTTTGGGATCATCATTCACAGACCTATTTGCTTAATAAGCTTCTTTAAAATGACTTCATGACCACACATGAACCACACATGTTTGAAGCAGGCAGGGACTTCACACAGCTTCAGTGATCTGTTGAAGAGCTGTGAAAAGATGGAGGCCAGAAAATCAGCACACCATCTGGGCCTGGTGCTTTCCTTTTCTTCTGTTTCCTGAAGGAGGGGGGTTGCTGGAGGTGTTAAAGGTTGTGTAGAGAGATGGTCAGAGGAAGTGTGGGGTGTGAGACCAGGAGTTTCAAATCTGCAGTGAAAGTGACGTGACATTCAGCCAAGTATGGTGACCCATACTCAGAATTTGTGCTCTGCATTTAACCCATCCGAAGTGCGCACACACAGAGCAGTAAACACACACACACACACTGTGAACACACACCCAGAGCAGTGGGCAGCAATTTATGCTGCGGTGCCCGGGGAGCAGTTGGGGGTTCAGTGCCTTGCTCAAGGGCACCTAAGTAGTGGTATTGAAGGTCATTCATAAAACTCATTCAGGTCTTCAGCAAGTCGTTAATTCACCTCACTGCTGGGGTATGGGGTTTTGTGCTTTGTGATATCTTTCCAGGTCTTTTGGGTTGTTTGCTGAAAACTGGTTTCCAAACTGGCCCAGAGTAAATTAAGCTATAATTTACAGTATGTACAGTGGAGTTGCTATATACATTATTTAACAGAGTATGTACAGAATATAAATAGGAGTGCAATGCAGGGTTGTATGTACATTATGAACAGCAGCAACGTAAGAACAGTGGTAATAAATACAGTTGGTGTGTAAAACAGTATTGTTAATGTATTCTAAGCAAAATATCAGTAGTGCACATTTATTTTTATATAAATAGTTTACTGTGCTTTGTACAGTAGCAATGTTAGATTATAGAACGTAATTATACTGTAATGTTGAACGGCTATATTCAAAGGTTAAATATTGGGGGGGGGGGGGGTCCTAGAGACTTCAGTCATAAAGATGCCATTAAACAAATAAAAAAGAATATACTGTCTTTTTCGACTCTACATTAATTTGAAGACTGAATTAATGCAATATAAAAGTGTATTTAAAAAAACTTTAATGTTAGGTGGGATTAATCACAAAATTTGTGATTAGCTAATTAAATGTTTTAATTGATTGACAGCACTAAAATGAATCAAAACCCCATGAGCAATTTTTCTAACCTCAGTCCATTCATTGTTTGGTGCATCATAGGACTCGACGCTGTTTAAGTAGGTCTGACCGTCATATCCTCCGACCGCATATAACCTGTCTCCCAGCAGACATACCCCCACTGCATCCCGGGGTACACTCAGAGATGACACTGTGGTCCATGTGTCTGTTTTTGGGTCATACCTGTAAATGCAGAACAGAACGTATGAGACACAGTGTGCTAGCACTTTCAATACAAGCTGATGAAACAAAATGAAAGATAATTGCATAGAGAGGTTAAACAGCAGCCAGTCTGTAATCTAGATGATGGAAGCTTTTGAAAGCACAAGGACTATGATTAACATCCCTAACAATCAAATCTATTGTGCTTTCAGCATGCACAGTATAATACCAGCGTAATGAGTTGAAGTTTCTGACCGCCGTTGTTCATTAATTAGGATGTCTTTTGTTATTTATGTATTCGTTTCAGTTATTATTCATTTAGCCTTTTCTCCCCAAGTACTTAAAGATAGTTGGTAACCTTATACTGGGAGACTTTTTGACAGAAATGAAAATACAGTAATATACAGGTATACTGCTTATAACCATAATCTTATTTTGAATTAAATTGTCAAGGTTAATTGTTGATACTCCTTGTTTACTCCACATTTAAATGTCTCTTGAGCAGCAAATCAGCATATTAGAATGATTTCTGAAGATCATGTGACACCGAAGACTGGAGTAATGAGAAAATGGAAATCGAGGGGTTATGACGTTATTGGCAGGCAACACAATGACACTCTGGACACGGTCCGTGTCAGCAAAATATATACAACTGTTCTAGTGGTTTTTGGATATTTTACTAAAAAATCTTACATATTGTACCTTTAAATGCAGCCTTGGTGAGTTTTAAATTTTAATTACAAACTTTAGGCTGTATTTCAGATCATCACCAGCAGGGAGCGTCTATCACCACTTTACGGAATTACTGTGGCTTCCTACAACATTCCTCAATCACAAGGTAACACTGATTTCACAGTGAAGTGTCCAAATTTGCAATTAAACATGCAAATTGTAATACTTTGTACCCATAGCTATGTGCCACAACTTGCAGTCTGCTTTGAGTGTTGTTGTCATTATCATTAGGTGTTGGATTTTCTTCACAGCTGCTGTGCCATGGCTGCTTACCTCTCCACACAATCAGAGAGACGTGAACAGTGGTTTGAAGCTGGTGCATCGTGTCCTCCGACAGCATACAAGAAACTGTTATATGTGGCCACGCCCACTCCTCCCCTCCTCTTTGACATGGGTGCACACATACTCCATTTATTAGTGTGGGGATCAAAACATTCCATCGATCGCAGACAGGAGCTTCCATCACGACCGCCGACAGCAAACAACCTGTAAATACCAAAAAAATTTACTCTAAAATATTTCATAATAAAATGAGATTTTTGAAAAGTTGGCTGTATACACCAGGGCCATTTTGATGATTAAAGTGGGCATGTGCCTTCGCTGAACTGACCATAAAACATTGTATGTGTATCTTTTAAGCCTTATTTTCAGCTAAAGTAACAAAAGTTTATAATACAATTTCTGCAGATTATATTGGTAATTTAAAATATGATGTAGAAACATTTTATTAAACAACATTTATTTGAGATAATTAAAGAAACTGTTTTCCCATTGGAATACATAGGACCTGTACTTGTCTTGTATACCCATTATTAAGACAAGAAAAGCTGGTAAGGACCATTGCCAGGATGGCTGCTGAGAGAACTATATTTGGCCAGCCCTGAATGAGTTTATATTCAATTATAGAGCACTAATCTCCTCCTGCATCTCCACAGGCACTCGTGTCACAAATGAACTTTTTTTGTTAAGAGCCATTATTGAAATTGAAACTGATAAAGTGACATTAGATCCAAATTTACCTTAATGTGCGATACTGATCTTATTGTGAACAATGCATCAGTTCATTTTACTTATTAACTTTGGGATCTTTAATCAAAGTGTCATGATGTGCTCTCTGATAACAAAGAGATCCTGTATCCACCACTCACATTTCATAAATTCATAAATAAGTCTCACTCAAATGTCACAATAACAACTTGTTTATAAAAATATATATAAAACCATTTAAACACACTCACAATAAGAACAGTGACAAATCTAACAAATTTCATTCAGCTTTTTTTTACTGATTATTTTTGTATTATTTACATTGCATTTAAACTACTCACTTTCCTTCCTGAAAAGAGAAATATACTGCTAAAATCAATTATTTGTGAAATGCTGCCTATTTTAAAAGTGGGTTTGCAGACTCCTGGAGGTCCAATATTTATTGCAAATACCTTATAAAATGTCTCAAAAATATTTCAAATGTTTTTCTAAAGATTTAGGACAAAATAAATAACTTATATTATCTGACTGGCTTTATAGGGCATGAAAACATCCTAGATTAATTGATCGGTCTGTATCACTTTGAGAAGTAGGACAGTGGCCTGCCTCTAAAGGTATCGTGAAGGGTTTGTTTGTGACCTTGATACAGAAATGCCCCATGAGTCATCAGTCAATGTTCAGCTAGATTCAAACCCAGCCTCCGTGTTCTTGGACAGAGCTAACAGCAGCTCGCCTGCCACTCAAGTGTCTTCATGTAAAAGACTCCAGAGGGTCTTTGGTCTCAGAGCCTATTAACTCGCATCTGGCTGTACAGGGTTACGCTGTATAATGGATCCAGTACCTAATTCAGACCTCATCATGAGGACGATCCATGGAGAAAAGTCAATCAGCCACAGCACACTGCACAAACTGCTGTTGATAGAGAAGTCTTTTTTTTTTTTTCTTAAAACTGAATAGAAATTTGAGATCTTTACATACTGCAATACAACAGATGTAATATACTGCAGTTTCTCTGAAAACCTGATTTTCACAATAGGATGTATTGAATTCTAGATTTTTCAGGTATTTTGTAAAGAACAGCAGTTTTCTCTGTATTTTTTGTTCTGCTTGGATTGGGTGGAGGTAAAGACTCATTTGCATATTCATAGTTTTGTGCATACTAAATGAGGAAAGGGTTTGGAGCGATTTTTCCACAGTGCACTCTGTCGAATTGCATTGTGCCTCTTTTGTACACTGATTCGGATAACGGCGTCTACTAAATACATAAATATAAATGTTTTAAAACTGTATCGTAACTCAAAAATGCTACAAAAGAAAATAAGACAAAATGAATTCCTTACTTTCCATTGAGAGCAGTGACCCCGACTGTGCTGCGTGGTGTGGACATACTGGCCACATAATTCCACTGCCTCGCCTGGGGGTCCCACCTTTCTACTGTGTTCAAATAGCTCCATCCGTCATGGCCTCCCACTGCATACATAGGCCCCTCCAGCACAGCAATTCCTTTCGAAACAAATAAATAAATAGAACAAATAAGACTGGGCTCAGCCCTTGGTGGTGCACACCATACATCAGACAAGCACTAAGTTCACTAGCAAGTGTCTGTCTTTGTCTTTGTGATGTAGAGAAACTGGCAAATGTCAACATTTTAATGGTAATCCCATGGAAGTTAATTTCAATGACTATCAAGAGCTTTTCCTTTTTAAGCAGTTACCAGTAGCTAAAGACATTCTTCTGGTGCGACCCGAAGGACCAAAGCCCTAAGACGCTGTGGTAAGCATTAAGTATTCATGGTGCATCTCGCTGCTCTCTTTACAGCAAAGGTCTCTCGTGTTTCTGTTATAAATCTCTGGCTGCCGCTTTTGGGGTCCTGATATATAAATTGTCTCTTGACTGACATTTTGGTTATGATATTGCAGTGCACTTTATAGGCCTCAATGAGCAACCTTTGAGTCTCAGTTTTATGGGATTATTGTACAGTGCATTTTCTCCTCTGAGTTTAAATTGCCTGCCATATTTTTTATATACATTTTTGTGTGCAGCTCAGATTTTAATAAAAGCATCAAGTCACTAAACCAGACTTTGTATGGTGGCGTTTTGACCAAATTATAGTAATATTTTTGGTATTTGGGCTTTGTATAAAAATTTGGATATTTGAGATAGTTTTCTGACAAACAAACAAACCTTTGAATCTCATAGATCACGTTTTGGTAAAAACTACTCAAGATACAATAGAATGACTTCATTTAAGGGTGCTTTCACATCTCTAGTTCGGTTCATTTGGTCCGAACCAAGGGCAAACATTTTTCAGCTTTTTTGGTTGCTTTTCACACCACACTGATCACTCTTGTCCGTACCAGTTGAAACGAACCAAAATGCAGTCACATGACAACATCTACATCACTCAATGGCCATGACGTATTTCCTAAACTGCTTTTCGATTGGTCAGAATTTACGTGCGGGAAAATTCCAACATAAGAGGAAAAGCCAGCAAACAACACGAAGACAACACGACTGTGCGGGCTGGTTTTGTCCCTGGCCATAATCTATTACATTGTTTGTATAAACCATGTATGCAAAAAAATAAATTTCTGTAATGAAGTGCGGATGCGGCTTGAAAACAATGTTCTAATGCACTGCAAACGGCGAGCGGGAATCGCTCCTAACTTCTGACCAAATTTCTACGAGGCTCCGCACCTCCTAACTACTCCAAGTTTGTCCACGAGCTGCCATGCTTAAGTTCAACTGTCAACAAACACTTCCCTTATCCCCTAATGCACAACGCAGCTGACTACGGCAGCTGGTTCAGTCCAAAAATGATCAGTACTTTTCGCAGTTGGGTCTGTTCGAGGTCGGATCACATTCTCACCACAAACGAACCTCAACAGAGTTTGTTTGAAAACGTACCGAGACCACCTCTTCAAGCAGGTCTCGGTACGCTTGTTTGGTCCACTTTTGGTGCGCACCCGAGTGCGATTGCTGCTTTCTCACCTGCCCAATCGAACCACACCAAAGGGGGAAACAAACTCTGGTACAATTCAACCGAACTAAATGAGGCAGGTGTGAAAGCACCCTAAAATGTGTTTTGCTGTGAAATGTAACTTCACTATCAAGTTTTATTATTCATCTTCTTCCTTTACTAATCCACTCCTCATACTAGTTTTGTCTTTGAAAACTGGACCAGAATAAATAAATAAATAAATAAATAAATAAATTTAAATCAGCTTTTAAGTAATCCACAAAGTAAAAAATCTCTCCCTAATGCACCACACTTTACACACAAATTAAGTTTCACACTGTGACTGACTGCTTTTGATAAACTGAGACAGTTGACATGACGCATTGTTAAATTTCTTCAGGCTGTAATCTGCAGGGGCGTCTAATCTGCTTTTCAGCGTCTTGCGCCATGAACCGTTTCTAAGAGTGTCAAGAGTCAAAATATTTCAAAACGCCTGCAGAGACGTCTCTGATTTGGTCCATTCTTCTCCGTCTAGCTATTGTTGAACAAAAACACATCATCTGTTAATATCAATGAAACTAATATTGTATTGTGCGTTATTATTAGTCGGGCAGACATGGCTTGGTTACCTAGAAAGTAAAGCCAATTAGACAAAAATGAATAAATATTCATTAACGAACCTTGCCCTTACTGTATAATAGAATAATTTTTCATCTTCACCAGTTGATTAGAAATGTTCCGTCTTCTAGGTGAACATGGCTTCTTTAATATTAATGAGCAAATCCTTATAAATTACAGCATACACACTGCCAATACAAATATGAGGTAGGGCAATTCTGTTTAGAAAAGTCATGTTTTTGACCTCTTTATAATGTCTTTAATTACATTAAAAACCTAATGATTACCAAATTATTAGTTAAAACATTCAGAATATATGAAATGTAGACATCATGAATGTTTAAATCAAGATCATTTTGAATGTATTCATATTTGAATGTTTATAAATTACTGATCTATTAATCTATGTAATTTAACTGGTAAGACTTTTAAATACATTGAGGTCTGGTGCTGCTGTAGATCAGTGTTTGTCACATTTATGCTGTGAAAGAAAGAAGCTAATTTAATTACTAAACATTACATTATATTAATTATTTATATATGTTGTGCAATGAGATTACACAAACATCTGAACCATTCATAAAACTCACCTAATCCATGTCTGTGCGTTGACATTGGTGGCATGGTGGACCACACTTTAGTGATTGGGTTGTAGCACTCCACCATGTTAGAGGTCTTGAGTCCATCCCTTCCTCCAACCACGTAGAGTTTGTTATCAATCACTGAAACCCCAAACTGAAGTCTTCGCCCATTCATGATGCCAACTTGGATCCATCGGTTTGTGCGAAGGTCATATTTCTCTATCGTCGTAGACCCTAAAAGTAGACAAAAGTTCAAGACTTTATTGTTAGTTAAAAAGTTGTATGCTGCTATGCTAATAGCTATTCTATTGTATAAAGTTTACATTTTTATGACAGTAAGAGGTATCGCTATAAGAAAACTATTGGGGGAAAAAAACCTTTAGAGGCGTCCATGCCTCCAACAGCATAGAGCGATCCAACAGTGGATTTCCGTGGTTTGGTTCTTGGGCTCTGTAGCATGGGACGGCGTTCTGGCAAAAGATGGTACTTCATGGCTTCCATCAGGAGCTTCTGGCATTCCAGGTCTTCTGAAAACATCTTATTGTTTTCCAGATCAGCAAGTAGCTGAATAAAATAAAATTAAATAGTGCATTAACACCAACAGAAGAAGGATTAAATATGAGGTCAGCAGAAAGTTTTTTGAGATCTACATTAAATTATAATTAAATGACCAAGAGTCTCATATGAATGCTATTGGCAAACCTGTGGTGGTAAAAGGGGAAGTCGAATATATGCCAGCAACACTCCCAGATCCCGTTGTCGGTGCTGCACATCATAGCGAACCCACATCATCAGGGCTTGGAAAATCGTTTCTTCATCTGGAACGTTGATGTCATCACTGGCCAAAAGCTTGACAATTTCCGTTGTGGGCAGCAAGAGGAACTCCTGATTCTGAATGACCTCTAGAAAGTTTTCCTGAAATATTAAGCCATTTTGTTTAGTTATTTTATAAATTTGTGTGTTGAAATGTAATGAGACATTAAAGAATACTCCACCCCAAAATGAAAATTGTCAATTAATCACTCACCCCCATGTCGTTCCAAACCCGTAAAAGCTCAAATGTAACGTTATGACATGACGAGAATACTTTTTATATTTTCATTTTTTTTACCGTCTTTTTGTGACCGTATCGCCATTTTGGAGAATATCCGCTGAATGCAAGCAGCTTACGCTCTTCTGTGTCAGCTGCACTGCACGAATGCGCCATTTTAGTTCAAATTAAAGCATAAACACACGTAGGAAACTTATCCCTGTCCCTGTTGACACAAAAGAGTGTAAGCTTCTTGCGTTCAGTGGATACTCTCCAAAATGGTACTACACTGATGTGGAGTGACACAGAGGAGACAAATTGTGGTATAAAGACGTTATTTTTGTTTTATTGCCATATAAAAAGTGTTCTTATCACTTCATAACATTACGGTTGGACCTCTGATGGAAGATGGAGTATTCTGATGATGTCTTTCATACTTTTCTGGACCTTGACAGTGTTATTTACTTGGCAGTCAATGGGACAGTCACAAGCCTCCCAGTTTTCATCCAAAATATCTTACATTTTGTTTCAAAGACGAACAAAGCTTTTACGGGTTTGTAAAGACATGTGGGGTAAGTTTTGACAACATTTTCATTTCCAAGTCCTAAAATTTATGTAAAAAGCCAAATATATATATATATATATATATATAATGTTATATTTTATTATTGTAAATGTATAAATGTATTCTTGTTGTGTCTAATGAAGCAATTTGGTTGTTGCAGAAACAACTAATGGTGATAATAGACAATCACAGTAACACTACAAGAAAAATCAAAGAAAAGAAAAATAGGTCTCGTTCTCCATTCATCTCAGTGCAATATAATGATCTGCTCTGATGCATCCACAAGGACATCTGAGGTTGCTCTCTGATAAAAGCGTTTTGCAAGGTTCAACTGCAAGGTAGCATGTGAAGAACATGCTGGAAATCTCTTTAACAAGTTTGTTCATTACTTATGGCACTTCTAGAGTTTTCCTTTGTGCATCAGAAGTAATTCCCATTGACTCTGTTGCAAATAAGGGCAGTAAACATCCTATTGATCATTAATCAGATCTAAACAGCAGCATCTTTGCTAAAGCCGTGCATGGGCTCTCTGGGCTTAGCTCAGACACACATAATTAAATGAGTATCATGCATTGATTTTCAACCCTCCTCAATATAGAATTAAACTCTACTTCTTCTGGTGATATTGATATAGATTCATTATTCGCAATTACAGTCACAAGCACCCTGGCAGTTAATTGGATACATTAATTCTGTTTTACTGCAAGCATTAATTTAGAAGCCTTTCTTGGGCATATATTTCAGGGGATGGCATTAAACCGAACAGCAAGTTAAAGGTCCTGCAGCAATATTAGTGTGAGATGAACACAGCTCTATAAGATCTAAATGTGTTAGATTGTAAGGGAGGATTTAATGGGTTGTGCCAAACCTAATGTATTCATGAGAAGTACAGTACTATGACCTAGAGCAGTGTTTGTGTTGTCAGACATTTATAGAAGCATTGCCTCATCTGACTTTTAATTTCAAAAGAAAATACCTAGACTTCTACATTTACATTTATTCATTTAGCAGACACTTTTATCCAAAGTGACTTACAAATGAGGACAGTGGAAGCAATCAAAAACAACAAAAAGAGCAATGATATATAAGTGCTATAACAAGTCTCAGTTAGGTTAACACAGTTCACGTAGCATGGGACATACATACACACACACATAATTGCATAATAAATGAAAAGAAAATAGAATACAAAAAGATTAGAAAGGTAGTTAGATTTTTTAAAGAATAGAATTAGAATAGTGAGTGTTAAAGTTAGAGGGTCAAATAAAGATGGAAGAGATGGGTTTTAAGCTGATTCTTAAAGATGGCTAAGGACTTGGATTGAGTTGGGCAGGTCGTTCCACCAGAAGGGAACATTTAATTTAAAAGTCCGTAAATGTGACTTTGTGCTTCTTTGGGATGGCGCAATCAAGCGACGTTCACTTGCAGAACGCAAGCTTCTAAAGGGGACATAAGTCTGAAGTAATAGATTTAGGTAAATGGGTGCAGAGCCAGTGGTAGTTTAATAGGCAAACATCAATGCGAGTAGCCATTGGAAGCCAGTGCAAATTGATAAACAGAGGTGTGACGTGTATTCTTTTTGGCTCATAAAAAATTTATCTTGCTGCCGTGTTCTGAATTAATTGTAAAGGTTTGATAGAATTGGCTGGAAGACCTGCCAAGAAGGCATTGCAATAGTCCAGCCTGGACAGAACAAGAGCTTGAACAAGGAGTTGTGCAGCATGTTCCCAAAGAAAGGGCTTGATCTTCTTGATGTTGAATAAAGCAAATCTGCAGGATTGGACAGTTTTATCAATGTGGTCTGAGAAAGTCAGCTGATCATCAATCATAACTCCAAGGCTTCTAGCTGTTTTTGAAGGAGTTATGGTCGAAGTGCCTAACTTGATGGTGAAATTGTGATGAAACGATGGGTTTGCTGGAATCACAAGCAGTTCTGTCTTGGCAAGGTTGAGTTGAAGGTGATGGTCCATCATCCAGGAAGAAATGTCTGTTAGACAAGCTGAGATGCGAATAGCTACCGTCGGATCATCAGGATGGAATGAGAGGTAGAGTTGAGTGTCATCAGCATAGCAGTGGTATGAAAAGCCATGTTTCTGAATGAAAGAACATTCAGAAACATGACTTCTAGCACGCTACAGGCCATTGATACCTTTAACTAAGTCTGCAGCGTCTCACGAAAGAAGAAAAACTAATGTAGGGTGAGACAGAAAGGAGGAAAAGCAAGTTCATCAAAATATACGTTTTAATCAGAACACCATGATGAGTGAAGCAGGAAGCTCTGTTAACTCTGCGTCCATTACCGAAGCGACCGAACAGGAAATTTTCCTGCTTGTGTCCTGTGATTAGATCAACCTCTCTGCTCTGGAAAGCCCTTTGTAAACAGCCTGTGCAGATGTCCTTCAGGAGATAACGGCTATCTTCCTAAGTTGTTTCCGCACTTGGCAGAGAAATGCCCATCAAGCAAATGTGTTCTGTGGATCCTTGGGCTCCTGAGAATACTTAATGTTTTGCCATTATTTAACCAATGCTACTCTTGCTATATTTCTCACACATCAAAGAGCTCTGCGCAACCTTTTAAGCTGACCACATGCTGAGATACAAAATGTCACATCAAGTCATTTTATGCTTGGAGTTCTTTGTCAGACTAGGCTTTAAAACTTGTGGTATCTTCTGCTTTTTTAATATGCAGGGGAACAGTTGATTGTGTTAGTTTTTTATGATAGTTCACTACAAAATGAATGTTCTGTCATTCTTTACTAATCTAATATTGTTTAAAACAATTATACATTTACAATAGTTGATAGAACACAAAAGATAATATGAAGAATTGTTATGCTGATATCCATCAATGAAGGTAAATGAAAAAAGCAGTAGTCATCCTTGAAAAAAGTCAAAAAGGTTTCTAAAAGCAGTCCTTATGTCTCATGAAATACATGCTAAATACTCTGAAGTCATATATATTTCAGTCTGCAATTTACTCACAGTTACAGACTAAATTACATGCACGTGTATATATATATATATATATATATATATATAGGTAGGTATAAGCTAGGTAAATTATAATTGCCATCTACATTATATATTGAAGTATGTGGAAATATTATATATTACAAATGCAACAGTTCATTACAATACATCTTTCTACAATTAAGGTAAGAGGATGTTTACAATTTTGCTTAAAATGATGCTTCTTTATTGTCAGCATTATTGGTTTTTGTATCAAAAGTGATGATCTCATACTATGATTATTCCCAGTCTAGCTGTTATCTCTGTAAACCTTTAATATTAGATATCAACATACTAAAACCCAGTGAGACTGACAATAAACAAGCATAATTTTAAATGCCTCCGAGTGTTACAAAATTAGTCAAAACAACAATAGCAACAGCAATATAAACAAAGCAAATATTAAAACAATGCCAGCGCATAATTTGTTCAGGACAGATTGCATGCTGGGAACATTGCCAGTGTAGTACTGTAGACATTACACTAGTTAATCTGTAAATATACAAGAGATTACTGTAATGCAGACACAGATTATCATTAGGATTCTACAACGCCAAGCTGCTACATCATGATCATTCAACTCCCATGAGATTGCAGTATACAGGCATCTTTTAATTGTAATTCCAGAATTACTACAGTGCAAATTACCATGAAAGGTCAGCAACTTGCAGTCAGGACAAATGTTAACACTGTGTTTGGATAATTTATAATAAGCTACTTTGTATGCCAGGTCCTACCACAGTGTAGTTGTGAGCCACGTTCAAAAGATCCATGCATCCCTGAGCGTCAGCAAACGAACGGATCCCCAGGCAGTTGGAAGGGTGCAGTTGTTTCATCAGAAAGTTACAGCAGACCTGAATAACTTGTGAGAGCTGGAGGAGACAAGCAGCAGCTAACAGACTTTCAATTGTGTCCTCTTTTAGCTCCAGGACTCCTGAACATTTGGAGAAAAGAGCAAAATACGCAAGAAACTTCAGAATCATTCCAGGACCATTTTGTTTAAAGTGTAGGTTTGGGGTTTGTAAATTAATGTTTTGCCCACTGGCATTGACCAAAAGCTTATTTGTGGATGTGACACTTCTGCTATGAACAGCACATTTAAATATTCCTCAAGCTGAATGCAGATACTCACCAGTATATGCAAAATGAACCAGTGCTCGCAACGCCTCAGGATCTACACCCTCCATTTTAATTTCCTCTTGTTTTGCCTCCCTGACGTCATTGGTGAACATGGCAGCAAAGTAGTCTGAAACTGCGCTCAGGACAAGTCTGCAAATAATTGTGCAAATAGTTTATATGCGACTGCATACTTCAAGATCAGCTCAAACAACTTCTCGAGAGCAGTCTTCGTAGAAAATTCCTCCCTACAAAAAGATTTATCTCAGCGCAGCTATTTTCACCAGGTTGTTTCATGCAGCTCTGGGATGATGTTGATTGAGCTCAGTGTCAAACTGGGACACGCAGCAGAGATTTGGCTACAGAGAATTTTCCAACAGAATAGCATCAAAACGCTCGGCGGCTGAGAGATTTCTTTAAATAAACACTCTTTTAGAGTCCTTAAGGAAAGTTCAACACACTCCGTAGTTTGAAATGCAGCGTGCAGCACAGTTTTGACACTTCTTGAATCTGCCATCTGCATTTCTTTCCTTAAAGGAACAGTACACACAAAGTGAAAATTCTGCAATTTTTGTTGCTCCAAACCCAAATACTTTTTTTGATGTTTGAACAATGTGCTCACCACTGTATTTCACGAAATTTCAATGAACTGGCCTTGATCTTTCAAACTTCAAAACTTCAAATGAACATGGTCCTTGTGTGCTATATTCCTAGTTTTCTGAAGCCGTACTATTGTGTGAGATACAGTAATGACCAAAAATCATTCATTCTCTTTAACTATACAGTGAAACTCCACTCCACAGCCAAAACTTTCATAATATAAAAAAATACAAAAAGACACAATTTATCTGATTAACAGATTTAATTAGACCGACCAATAGAGCACATTAAATATGGAAGCTCAACCATTGCTTGATTTGTTAGAACTGATGAGGTTTTGTTTGTGTTTTGAAGAATGACACATTTTTCATTTTTGTTTCTCACAGAAAACCTAAGACGTAACTTCCGAAGACTTTTCATGACTTCAAAAGACTATAGCACATGAATCATAAGCAAGACTTTAAGCTCCAGTCCATATTTATTGTTGTCATATATAAGCTTTAATACTAGCATTTAGTTTTAAGTACATGTCTAATAGTTTGATTTTGTCTAAGAATGATAAATGTCTCTTTTAAATTGATTTCTGGAGAAGTACTGAAGCATTTTAAGCACGTTCCCTTCTGCCCTGTTGATCTGTCTGTTTTGCAGTATAAGTAGGACGTTTGAAAGTAAGATGATCGATTCAGTGGAGACTCACCTGTGTGCAGGGATCTTGTGGTCTCCAGCTATCAAAAGTACATCACACAGCTGCTTGTGCTGAAGATAGGTCTCCATCTTTCGAAAGGTCTGTTCCGCATGGTTTGTGGCCTGGAAAAACTCATCGGAGCAGTTGGAGCTCATCCTAGAGAAACTGCTCAAAGCCAACCTGTGGGAAAGAAGAGGAAGAGCGGAGTTGAGCTGGGACGCTTCTGTCAGTTTGATATGACTATTTGATCTCTGTGGGTGATGGGGGACCTTAACTAACATCTGCACAAGCTGCTGTGTCCACCTGTGACTTTATCTTTTATTTTTCCCTCAATTAACTCGTCAGGTCACAGACATGTGTGTTTCAAACTGTGGTGTTTATACAACATTATTCTAAATCTAATAGAGATAGGTCACCTAAAATCTATTCTGTAATTGAATTGCCTCATATCATTCCAAACCTGTATGAACTCCTTACTTTGGTCCACAATGGGTGATACATTGGACTCTCTTAAAACATTTGTTTTCAGCACGAGAAAGAATAGCTTACAGTTGGAAATTGATGAAAGTGAGGAAATAATGAGAGAATTTAAATGTTTAGTGAACTGTCCTTAAATCATTTGTGTACCTATTCCTGAAATATGTTTATTGCAAAGGTTTTTATTATTTGGACATACAGAGTTAATGAGTCATTTTACTGTCTCCTATAGCGGCGCTTTAGTTGTTTCACCCATGACAGATTAAACAGGCAAGGCTTTCTAATATAAATTTGTAATATTATTCAGAAAAGCGGTTAGCTTGAGCAAACTTAATAAATATAGCATGAACAATTTTGTGCTATTTTACATTAGTTTCCTCTGCCAATTTTAGGAAAACGACTTAGTAACATGAATGCTGTTTATGTCATAATGAAAATAACACATTTATAGCCTTTGTAAACAATGATAGTGATGCAAGAAGTACAGTAAAATCTGCTCTATCACGGTTACTTTCACAGTTTTATACTGTATGATGGCTTGATCCAATTTAAGGAGTTTGCACCCACAAAAACAAGCTCTGCCAAAGACTGTCACCATGTTGTCTGATGCATATATTGTGCAGAAGTAATAAAAACACTTTTTTATCTCCCAAATGGACATTAGTTATTCTGTGTATGTCTTCCTTCACACTTGTTTAGAGCTAAAATTGAAACCATTAGAACTAAACTCCGTAAATAAGTGGATTGAAAGCCAGAGTTTTCCAATGGGGCAGATTACCATTTGCACAAACTTCGCTGTTTTTCTTTATTTCTTTATTTATCTTTTGGAAGCAAAGGACTTTGTGGGGATCTGGTCTCTTCATAGAGCCTTGATAATGTAAATTCTGAGCTGCTCTCCCTGCAGACCGCTAGATTACAAGGCATTGTGCTGCATCTGAATAATCCCTCTGACTCGCAGCAAACAATCTAAACCCTTTATTTTGCTGTCCTTCACGGAACAAATCCATGGCTGACATTTAACCCGTCCACAACACTGTTTAAGAAGTCTAACTGCCGCAGGGACCTACAGTAGAGCTGTGCATTTTCATTACTTGTCTGTAATATATGCCATAGAGAAGGGCGTGTAAAAAAAAAAAATAACTCTGTAATTATGGTTTGCTTTGAATTACTGGTTATATTAACTGCCATCAACAAAGATTTGCATAACAAAAAGAAAGCATGATCATTATGATATTTTTAATATCTGCACGTCTTATTGTCCTCTTCATCTTTTAAAAATAGATGCAAAACCATAAAGTTGAGAATGAATATTTGGCACCTGATAAAACGCTATGATCTCGTAAAAGTTTTAATTACTGAGTAAATCCTCAGTGCTCACTGTGGCTCTGTCCTTAGGGAGACACATAAAGCAGAATTTTTCCCTTGTGTCCTCGACTTTAAAGGCAGATATTTTCCATCATATGAGCTAGTTTTTTAAGCATACTGCCATATAAATCACATTAATTCCCAAGTACATTCTTCTACACTCTCTCTTTACAGCAGAATACATTTGATAAGTAGTCAGTTGGCGCATTTAATATGATGGAGCTGGCTTGACGTGAATTGACTAGATGAGCAAGGTGACTCTCATACAGAATACATTATCTTTATCTCTCTGGTCAGCTGTCAGGGGTTGGTGATAGCACTTATAGTTACAAGCGGAGGGGGGTTGACTTCTAAACACTTAAAATTGTTCTGGGGTTGCCATATGCAAAGCCAAACCATCACAATAGTCCCCAAGGAATCCACACCACTTCAGTCCATCAGTTAATGTCTTGTGAAGTGAAAAGGTGAATGGTTGAACACACCACTGAAAAAAAAACATTTGCAAATATTCAGATTAAATATATTTCATTTTTCCCTCTATGTGGTGTTTTTTGGTTATTGGTTTTAAATCTAGTGACTGATGATGCACAAGACAAACAACGGTTGAAGACGACATTAAATTTACATTATGCCGACTTGTTTTGGTGAAATAAAAGGGACACATTTGCAGCTGCAAGACATTTAGACATGAATAAAAATCTGTTTCGATTGTGTGGACAGCAACGGCTACCAGTCCCAGACTCCTCCTGGTCATTATAAGGTTGTTTTTTATGTAAATAGATTGGTAATTTATCTCACTGACATTATAAATACATTTTGGCACGGAGCTGGGTGTACTGAATAAGAAATAAGCCAACATAAGAGGTGCTGTAAAACCTAGATACATTACTTTTGCTCAAAGGAATGCTGAGAGGACTTTTATGTCTTCCACTATCAGAGAACCAAATTGCTTCTGTAACACTTTCTGAAAGGTTGTAAATTTACTGAAAATGTTTTCTTTCTACCTGTGAAATTGGCTTTTATATAAAGGGTTTTTATGAGCCACTGTGTACCTGAAACATGATGTAAAGCAACTAAAAAAAAAAATGTAACCCCTGAATAATACATAACAAGGGTTTCCTACATATCTATGTGTTAATCGTAAAATCACATTGCTGCAATAAATTTATGAAGTTCTATTATTAGTTGTTTTGATATGTTTATCTATTTCCTTTTATCTATTTTATTTGTTGTTGTTAATACACAGGTTTGAGTACTACATCTGGCTAAATAAATCTTTGTAACATTATGCACTATGAACAGGAAGAATAAACAGCTCAACATTGAAACTGCTGTGTGAAATATTTCATACTCGGAGGACTTTTATAGAAATCTATTTATTCTGTTATCTGGTGCATTACATAAGCCATCATATCTCCATATCAGTACAGCATCTGAGCAGTTGTTGAACTTGAGCTGTATCACTCTATTCACCCAGATCAATAACAAGTGGGCAGTTGTTGCAGTTACCTGAGCATTTCTTGACAAGAGACTGCCAACAGGCTCTTCAAACGCTATTTCAAGAGCCTGACACAGAGAGCATGTTATATGTGGAGCACTGCAAAGTGCTTAACCAGACTTTATGCATCATTCCCTTTCTCTCCAAAACAGATACTTATCATTATCAGTACATCAGCTTCAAATATTTTTTGATTTAAAATTGCTATTTGATAAAAGTGCACTAGCTCTGTATGTTACGTGTTTCAATACAATCAACAAAATCAGCATTAAAACATTTATATTCAGGTTTTCTCAATTTCAGTGGTGCAGATCAATCAAATATGAATAGGAACTGCTAAAGCAGGTATAAAGGATTTTTCAAGGATATTATAATAAAATATGTATCAGCATCATTGCTCACATGCGTTCTGCGCATGTATTTGGTTGACCTTTCAAGAAATAGCTGCTAGCTTGCAAACATACTGAAGCAGCCCTAAGCGATTTTATTTGGCAGGGTCTTATTCCTCATAGAACAGCATGTCAATGCCGCTTTCTCGATTCCTGAAGCATGCTTTGTTATTCAGTGATGCAAAGTGCACACATTATGTTGAAACTGCACAACAGTGCTTCCCCGCTTAAACCAGAATAACTGATCCAGTTATGCGTGTCTGTAGGGTTTTTGTCAACTTTGCTTGCCTTTCTCCAAAATGTCATGGAACATGTCCATTGTTCAAGTAAACAAATCTGCTGTTGAGTCTAATCTAATTATTGTCTATATTTAAAATGCTACAACCATAAACAGCACCATCCAGATGCTGAGACAAAATAGTATGCTCAAAAATCCTAGGCCAATGTCCCCAAGTCTCTTTATTTTCTGACCTTAAATGCCTTGACTATCTATTAAAGCACCAGGCGTATCTATAATTATTCAGTTCATAGTTGAATGTAAAATCCTAATAATATGCCTTGCGTGTCTGACAGATAATTCCATAATAATAAACTAAGTGAAGATGGATGAACCTCACTTCTAAAACAGGATTACAGCTATCTGTGCTCACTCAAAGCCATGATCATCTTTATCGCCCAGGAAGCTTAACTTGGGCTTCCTTCCTCCAGAAATTTCACCCACTGTCCTGTAGTCTACTGACTACAGTGGGGCCTCAACCTCATTTCTATGATGGATCTTTATTCATGTAAGCCCCAGGATTTGTGCTGAAGGGACTATTTTCTTTCTGCTCAGTTGCTCGTTTCCAACAATCAAACCGCATGTTTGTATGAGAGATAAATATCCAGCCATCAGCATTCAGAAAGTGTTGCTTGAATCATTTATCAAAATGGGCATAAATAAACTGAGTATGGGTATAAAAAAAATTGCCTTAAATATATTTTTAAGGGATTTTTACACTTGGAATTTGAATTGGAATAAAAGGAAAAGAAATACACTGAATATAAAATAAACAAACAAATAATGTTACTCTGAGTGGGGGTTTAATCTTGCGAGCGAGCTGCTGCTGAAACGGTGCACGATCCACGTTGCCTTAAACATGAGATGTGCTTCATATTAAGCGCTTTGAACTGAATCAAACCATGCGACTGGCCCTCCTGTTAGATGAGTGTTTAACCTCTAAGTTTACATCTTATGGTTGTACACTTACCTGTAAATGTTTGAAATTGACGCGAGTATTTTCATTTTGCATAAAAGCTCATCCTGACAGCGAATCTCCGTTTAACTTCGCAAACCTCAACGCAGGTGCGTTGGCGGCGGCACGCGCATGCGCGTCAAGTGGGGCTCGGTAAAACACGATCTCAATAAAAGTAACATATTTTGCATCCCAGTGGGTAAGCGTATCAATTATCTTCCCCAGTTAACAACAGCACCATTAACTGCAGTGTTGCGGTGTTGCGATACTGACAGACTTTCTATTTCAAGTGAAATATTTAACTTTGCTGAACTGTGACAAAACTTCATTTTGTTTTACTTGCACCCCCTAATTCTAAGAAATGTTCTTTCACACTGGTCCATACAGTGAGGATAAATGTATAAAATGTAATAAATAGAAATGCTCATCTGGCATGATGTACAGTCATGACGGCCATTGCAAAATAAATCCATGAAAGTGTTACCTGATGGGCTTTATTTTGCTATAATGATCAGCTTCCCTGACTTTCCTAAGTTATACATAAAACACTGACAGAAACATCACAGGGTTGCAGCCAGATTGTATAGGCTTCTTATAATTTTGTTGTAATGACCCTATCCACATTTGTTGCTGTTAGCCATCCAAAACTTTTCAACAAGAAAAGCTATAGTTTAGGCCTATTGAACAGTTTTAGCCCTTTGTGACTGTGAACACATAAAATGACTGCTGCTGCTAGCAATCAAATAATGTATTGCCTCAACGTGCCTACCTACAGTGTTTATGAACTCCACTTGTCAAAAAGTCTACTCCTGTCAGCATTCTTTCACCCCAGACTGAATAGATCAGAGGTGTGGCTGGTTCCTTCCCCAAAGTTAATGCCTGTATTGTATGCTGAAGTGAGCAAGGATGTATCGATTGATTTACTGACTGGACTTTTCTTTAGACTGTGGCTTTATACATTTAAAGAAGCGGGTAATGCCAAAAGCAGGTGTTTTTTTTTACATGTTGATTCTACATGTTGACTGAGCTTTAATAGGCATTAATATTCCCACACCCATTCAGTATCAAAACAGTGTCAACTGATGATGCATTGCATTTTAAGATAAAGGTTAATTGCCTGAAATTGGCTTTTAATAATCCACATTCTGTGAACAACTTCTGTGAATGTATTATTAATGAGACGACAACAAAAACATTATGAGCAGCAATACAGATCATACATCTTCAGAGCCTTTAATTAGATTGTATTGAATAAACATATCTCTTGCGGAAACAGTTGAAGCACAATTGCCTAGTGTATCGATATGTCTTAATATTCAGTGTTATTACCCTCTCCATGTTGTAGTTAAAACATGGTGAATTGCATTAAAGACATTTTACTTTGCTCCTTGTAGGGTACTGTTCCCAAAAACGCAGTAGGCGTACATGCCGGTACATTTTTTGCTTTCAGGGTTTTTTCTCTTTTCTATCTACCATGCAAGACCATTTTAGCTTCTTCAGAACAAAGATAAAGTTACAATGGATGTTTGTAAATGTAACCATGCACAGTTTTTCAGAAGCTGAACAGGTGCAAAGATGAAAGCATTTTTTTTTTTTTCAGAGTGCAATAGAACCTCCAGGTCAGACCACTTCTTATTATCATAAGTATTGCACTCTTTTCTTTATCTTCAGACTATACTGCCCTTCAGTGTGCAGTGTCTCATCACAATTGCCGACTATCTGCAAGGCATATAAAAACTGTGCAGAACCTGTCTAAATTCCAGTACGCTTCAGTGCTGTATTCTTAACCTCAAAGGAAAAGCTGCAATTAAAATAGACACCATGCGTGAATCAGTTGTGTTGTAAAATGAATCTGTTTCCCCCATCATATTCAGTAAGAAAAATGAAGCCAGGTGTTTGCTAAGTGTGCATTTTTTTATATCCTATTCCCAGCAGATGCAAATTATGAATGTCTACCAATTATGCTGAGGCTAATAGACATGTTGAGAAGCTGAATTATAATTTGATTGAATGCGGAACACTCAGCAGTGTTAGGATAATTTATTGCCTGGCTTAAATGTATTGATCTCAAATGACAACAAATCCTGAATTATCAATAATTATGCTAATAGCTGCATTTCATAAGACAAACAATATTCTACTGCAGAAATAAGGATGTGAGTGACACTTTTTAAATGCATACTATACACAACTATATACAAATACATTGTATATGCATTATAGCAGTTCAGACATTATATAGACTATAGATAAACTGTAAAACAGACTGTTTTGTTTATTCATGGTATTCATGTAAATGTTATATGAAACTAATTATAAAGTCTAATAAGATTTCTGCCCAATTGGAATAACTGTCCGTTGCCGTCTTGAACTATACTCAGATTAATGCATTAGCTGTGCAGGCACCCTTTGAAAAGAAGACATTTTCTCAATGTTCTGTTTTGTGTGTGTGTGTGTGTGTGATGCTTTCTTTTGAACACATAAAAACTTAATTCAGTGATTAATCAGTAAGCCACAAGCTTTAAAACAAAATCATAATTTATAAAGACTGTAAGGCAATCTTTTGAAATGCCAGTTTGAATGCAATGTTTGCTAGAAATGGCATTCAGCAGATATTTGCTCCATATCTTTAAACATCAGTGATTTTAATACTTCAAACTGACTAGGATTTCTGTGCAATTATTTCATGCACAGCACATTCAACAGTGAACTCGTTTCTTGCATATTTTTCTCCCTCTCATACATTTCCATTTCCGTAACTGGACAATGTCTCTTAACCTGTCAATGCTTTATGAAGACACTATAAATCTCTCCCTGAAATGAAGCTCTCATCCTAGGACAAGATGGTGTCATTATTTTCCAAGGCAATTGAAAGGAAATTGAGATATTATTCAACGTAACGGCTGCTGACTCAAGTCTCTGCTGTTTCCTTATTAAAGGGCCAGGGCCAAGATTGCTCTTATAGATAGTGTTTCATCAAAGGAAAGGGATGGTCTTTTTTTACAAGGGCTGCTCAGCTAGCAATGCAAAGAATATTTTTTTTCAGAATGTATTTTTCTGATGAGACATAAGGCTTTTGATATCTTAAAATTGTTCAAATAGTATGTAGTCCAGGTAAATACAGAAGTGCATATGCATTTTTTTAAAGACTTCTATATACACTAAATCATTATGATACATATTATTAAGAACTATAAAAATTATAATCTTAATGTATTTAAATATTTATTATAATCTAAAACAAAATACTTTCAACACTTATGCATAACATTTATTATGGCTTCTCTGTACACAACTATGGAAACTGCAAGGATTTCCAAAAAATCCTTCAGCAAAATTACTTCCAGCAAGTACTTACAGTGAGCTTTGGCAGTACTCCTTTCAACCTTTCAATGGATTTCATAAAATAATTTCAGTGAATTCAAGACAATGCATTCAAAACTTAAATGCATTATGTATTTCATGCAATGTATTTAATTAAACATGTAATCATGTCTGCCATGCAACATGTGGCCATCTTCTTTGATACAGAGATGTATAAGTATTAGTCCAGTTAAAAATACCAAAAGATGATTCTCTACTAATTTTATTGCTGTTATTTTATCATTATGGAACTAACCAATCATGTGATATGTCCAGTTTGTGATATTTTCATTAGAATGTTTGATATGAACTTTAATTTGTACATAACAGTGTTGTAGTTTTAGTTGAACACCCGCGACCCTTTGCAAGCCAGCAGGCTGTCAGCTTGTCAGAATAGTTGAAGAAATGCTAACACAGATCACAAACATGGCCCTAAGCCCTTTATGTAGGACACCAGACATTTCTCTCTCTCTGCTTGGCCATTTGATAAATTCAGAAGCAGATGTTTCACAGAAATATGAATTTACTCAAAATGATCATCTATTATAGTAAATGGGCCTAGTTTAAAAGCCCAGCTAGAGATTCTACATGTTAGATTTAGTACTGGTTTGAGTGCATGTTGAACTAGAGCAAAAGTTTTTCTTAATATTTCTTAATATCTCCCGTTATGATGTTATTTTCACACATTTCTGCTTGTTATATCAGCATGCCGTCCACCTACATGCTCTTACTGGGTCAGTTCATCATTACAAAATCACCATGACCTCTCTAATTTCAGCATATATTATATGCCTCTTCATCTCGCTTTCTGTTTGAAAAATAACCCTTAAAAAACATATTTCATCAATCCCTTTGAATTATTTATGTTGAGCAGGTCTGAAGCCTCGATGTTACAGAAGATCGACAGAAACATTCTGAACAGTATTCAGCAGTTTTCATTAATTATAATAATTCTGATACAGCTCCTAGGCTGAATCCAGATTAATTTCTTCCCTAAAATATTTTATTCATAATTTGGCTGCCTCACAAGATTTTGACATTCCACCGGTTTGACGTTTTACTGATAATGAAATCTATTAGTATTATATCAGATATAGCTTACATGTTACATAGCATACACTATTAAACATGACATGTTTGGCACTTTTCCTAGTAATGTGCTTTATTTGAAGAAATGAATTGTGTCTTGAGAAATTGCATGTCAATACAGACTCTTTCTAAGCTTTTTCATTATTTTAAGTGGCCATGCTGGTTTAGAGAGGACAGTAAATGGAGGGGGAAATGGGATCGGCAAATATTGCAAGCTGGACTGTTATGCTATGATAACAATTTGTGTTTGAATGATTGTGTTGATAGATGAATATGTTAAGTCCCAAATAGTTCACCCATAAGTGCAGAGGACAAGCCTTCTGATTATGCATTTTCAAAACAATGCTGTGAGTACTATTATTTATATTCAGCTCATTTTATATTTGCTTTTTCTGCTTTATAATTGCACTCTAATGCATTACCACCTCCTCTTCAGTTGGCTTTCCTTTACTGATGAATGTCATTCAAGGCAATAAAACGCATAAACCAATGAATAGTTATTTTTTTGCCCTTTGGGTAAAAATGTGCATTGAAGAACCTGGTCTGATCGCACTATTAACTCACACACAGAGATGCACAACAAAAACCCTAGTCTAAAGGCCTCATTTACATTACATTGAGCCTGTAAGGCAAATTTATGCTTTATTTACGCATACTAAATGAAAAGTGATAAAAGGACCGGGAAGAAAAACACAGAATAACAAACAAATGTAACAGCAGATGTATAATTGTACATCTAGAGGCTCTGAGGTATGATCATATAAAGCACATGATAGGAGAGTCTCAAGGGATCAAACCTCTTTTGTTTCTATCTAATTCTCTGATTAAATATTCATAGCACAACACACAACTCAAAAATACAGCAGTTAATTTTCAGTGGTTAAGAATGATTTTCTAGGCATAAAATAAAATTAGCAATTTGTTTTAATGTTGCAGCTAATGTCATTTCAGCCTGAAAATAGCAATTTTCCATGGTAGATGAAGAATGAAGTCATGGTAGTTAAGTTCACGAGACCATATCAATCAGTGAACAAGGCTATTAACACTAAGAATCCTTTCAGACCAGCAATGTAATTAATATAAGCTTTTAAAGGTTCAAAACTTGTTGTTTGAGAGTTCGTGTCTTGCGAATATAACCAACGCAGTTAAGACTGACATGAAGATGGTTTTATAAGGAATATTGTTGCCAGATTTACCTGATCTATTTATTGTCTTTGACCGGAATTGAGTCTATTTAAATCATGTTGAAAGATAAAAGGCTAAAAAGCAACACCACACATGCACTAAAATATTAATAAACTAATAAACAACCATGAGAGATGTGTCTATAGCAGGAGATATAGCAGAGTTTCAATGGGTGCCACAAGCACATGGCTAACTATGTTAATATAATACAATGTAATGTATTTAAGTCAGCGTATTGGTATTTAAGTCATGTGTTGCTAGTCAGTGGTCAGTCCAGCCCCCAGATGTGACTACAGGCAATGCTCCTCACCAGAACAAGCAAGAATGAATAAATAAAGAGCCATCAACGCAGGATATGTTTACTTGCAAAAAAAAAATATAATAATTACAAATCTGTGTACTGCAAATAAAGGGGAAAAAACAGGACATAACAGTGTTAGACTAACAGTCTATGTAAACATGAATTGTTAAATAAAAATATTGGAAATGCAATACAATAAGATATTAAAACATGTCGAAATACATAATGTTATGCATTTAAATTACCATTAGGTTTCTTTTTTTCAGCTTGTACAAATATATGTGATTAATTAATCAGCATGTCATGCAATTAATTTAATTACATATTTGAATCACTTGGCACACTCGGCAAATATATTATTATTAACCAATCGTTAATAAATTCACTAGAAATTCTGCCTAAACACAAACATTCATAGTCTTGTGCTTATGTATAGGGCTTTATAAAATATGCGTTAAAGACAGAACTGTTAATCAGTTGTAGAACATAATGGGCAGGGTATTTTTTATTTATTTAATTTTTTTTAGAAAAGTTTTTTTTTTTTTTATATCTCTAATGACATCATCTTTTAGTGTGGGTCAGTCTCACCATTTCCTTATCTGAGAAGATGTTTTCTTCCTGCCTTACATTGACATGATGCTACACAGAGCCTTCTCTCCTTAACTTCCAGCACTTAAGATGTGTATTGAAAGCATCTGTGGAAGTAGGGCTTTATAATCTAATAAATTTCGATCGATCGGAAGCAAGAAAATTAAATGTTCTCTTTCTCTCGAACTGCACTGATGTGTAAATACCATCCCCACTAAGATAATTCATCCTATTGCCCTTCCCAAATGTATAGCCTTGTGCCAATGGTCTTTGGTGTAATGGTATCCTCTTTTTAGCATTTACAAGTCAGAGGATGCATGCATTAACATGAAATATTCCTGCTTCAGGTTATGAAAATGCAGGCTGCTAAAATGAAGAGTGAACCACCTCACAGCTTCCAGAATGTGTTATACTACCGGCTATATCCAGACGCTTCTGTTTTCCTCTGTATTTTTGTGAGATGTCTGCTTATGAATAATTATGCAGTAGGTATTTCAGAGGCTGTGCTTCTACAACCCGCGTGTCATGTGAATGAACTATTCCCAGGTGAGCAGCGGTGGCAGCTGCAATGATGGAGTTGACTTGAAAAATGATATTCTCCGAAGACCAAACCAACGTGTCACGGAGGCCCTGAGTCCTGGCAGACACATCGAATGAAAGTAAAGCAAAACTGTCATTTCTTTAAAGGCAAATTTCACTGGCGTAATGAAGCCAGAATAAGTGAAGTTAAATACTGTACTTGTACTCAATCCTGACGCTCCCTAGGGCTTAACGTAAATCCACTCTGTCCCAAAATAACACCCATCATCTCTCGGGCCACAGTACTGTCTGTTTTCATTACCGCATGGAGGACAAAAATAGGATTTTCATTTAAAAACTGCAAGTCTTTCATTCCTACAGACAAACTTAGCTGACTCTTCACACATCCGGTTACACAGTTCTATTTCTGCACTGAGTTTTTTTTACCTGTCTATGGCTTCCTCCTCACAGGGTTCCTCCGGATTGCTCTTCACATCCTCATGGCTGCTCTTCGCCTCCTCTTTCCTGGCACTGCAAGGTGAGTTGTTCTTGGAAGCTGCTCCTCGCTAGCTTGGAGGTGCTGGATGATGTTTTGCTGGTGCCATGATTGATCGCCTGCCCTGACATAAACAGGCGATGGGTCCAGGGTTCGGTGCCAGAGATGCTGTGCACAGGGCTGTTGCTCTTGCGGAATCCTCCTCTGTCCGGGAGACTCTTCAGCCGGACCGGTGTTCCCCGGTGGTCGAAACTTTCCTGTTGGATGTAGCCCCATTCCCAGCGGAGGTCTGAGTGCTGTGGCTGAACCAGCGCCAGCGGAGCCTGAGGATCTGCTTCACGTCAAACTCCTTTTTCCAGACACAGACATCTATTCACCCTCGATGAGTTGCCAGAGGCACATGGAATCCGAGGAGTAACGAGGCTTCGGAGGCTGCTTTACCTCTTTTGTCTCTGTTGCCGGTTCTGGCCAATAAAGGGACGGTGTCTGCCTTCTGCCTTGTGTCCTTATTTCCCCTCTTCTCCAACTCTCTCTGCTCCTTGTCCTTAGTTATAGTGCACACATGATATCCTCTGCTGTACACCCCCTCCTTCCTTTGTCGTTCTGTGTCTCTCTGCACATACGACACAACACACACACCACCAACACGGAAATTAGGAATGCATACAGCAACCTGCTCGGATTCCAGCAGCAAAATAACGAACAGCTCTTACCTGAGAAGCTGAGCTGCAAACTGACAGGACACAGAGGTCAAACCTTAGCGGGGAAAATCTGGCCAAAACCTGCACCATCTCCTTCACGAGCAGCATCATCTGCGCTCGCACTCACACTCTGCCTTTCGTTCTGTGCACACACATGCTTCTTTCCTCGCTCTAGGCTCTCTCTCGCTCTTACACGCAGCAATAGACATGTCGTTTCGCACAGTCCCCCATCTGATGGGATCCGAGGGAGAGACGGTCTCAGCCTCTCAGCAGAGGAAACCATGCAGAAAAAATATGCTCTCTCCTCTCTGTCTCAAGCCTAGTGACAGATAAACACCAAAGTGTATCACTGTTTTGACTTCTTCACCGCAGCACCAGTTTATATTTCATCAGGAAATGTCTACACTATGTGAATACGTAAACTTTCTGTAAAATCAAGATAAGAATGCTGTAAATAAAAGAAACCTACCTTCCAAAAGTGAATACATCAACTTAATTATGAAATGTGTATTACAGTTGTAATTTGATACTTGTATTTGCTCGATTTTGTTGTTGTTACAAAATGATGGTTTCTATTTTCGGACATGACAAAAAAAAAATCATAAAACGTATGTAAGGCAAAAAAGTATTTATCACAATTCTAATATGTTTGTGCAGTGGGATGTGATAACACTAACTCATTTTATTTGAGAGGTCATGTTTTATCCTATAGAACGCAAAGATAGATTTAGATGTGCTGCAGTGTATGTTGTGTTGTTCATTGTCTGCTTGTATCCAAAGATTTGCTGGTCTTATACAGCCGATACTGATAATGATTTATTCATGTGCAGTGCCTTCAGTTGGCTGTTCTATTGTTATATAAAAATATGGATACCATCATCTTTTTATATGGTACCTGTTATGGTGAGTTTCCTCCTTGCTTAATTCCTTAGTGTGTTGGATGAACTTTGATCCTCTGACAAATTTGCAAATCAAAATATAAAAGAGGAATAGAGAGAAACATAGGTTTTGTTTTAAAGTGATATACACCAAATAATCATAAGCAGTAAAATGCATTAAATTTTTTTTTTTGTCCAACATAAGCTTTTATTATATATATTTGACTTAGATAATGTACTTTATTATTGTTTCAGAATTTTGTTCTGAAAATATTTTCCTGATGTAAATATTTTTGCACCTTGTATCCTTTTATCCTGTATTTCTTGAGGAATTATAAATAAGAGTTCACCAGCAAAATATTCAAAAATGTTCAGTATGTTATCATATATTTCCATTTATTTGTATAATGGTTCTGAATTTACACTAAAGTTCTGAATCTGTGCAATGCACAAAATATTACAACAATTTGTCCATTTAAGTCATGGCTAGTTGTTCTTCAATCTAAAAACTTTGATGAGAAGTCTGTCATCCAGCGGTTCTCTCACCTCACTTTTTTGTGTTAAATACCAAATTCTACATTTTAGACATTTTCTATACCCTGATGCATTAGTAGTGACAGCAAAGTGAGAGGGCAATTAATTTCCTTTGAATGCACAAACTAATCTCATTCAAAAGCTACACTAAAATGACAGTAGTCATGCATGGGTAAATCATGTAATCTGTAACACATTAAGCATGATGCCTTCTGAAGCTGTTTGAAGGTGTTTTTTTAAATAATTATATCACATATAGTTTTATGTTAATTACATAAAAGGCAGTTCTACTTAATATGGCCAAATAAATAAATAAAAAAAATGTGAAAAATTTTTCAGTGTATATAGTTGAACATCCATTACTAAACATTGAGGGTCAAAACTTTTCAGAGATTTACAATCAGTACTAATATGACAGCATAGAGAGCAAACCATGGTCATTTTCGATTTAAGATGCATTTTTTGCATTGTGCACCCAACATTTTATACTTTATATAAGTAAAGCATTTCAAAGCTATAGAAAGATTGCATCAGCCTTTTTATGTCTGTAACGTGCATTTAATTCTTCAGTACATTGATATATCATGAAATGTTTTATTTCTGTCCTCTTTGCCCTAAGGAGCACCAAGTATTCCAAGTTCATTCACTGAATATATAACATCCTGGAAACAAGGCATAAGTCATATATTGGTAATATATGGTGGTTGCTGCAAAATTAGTAACACTAGTATGAGCTGAAATAAATAGATAATCTAGCATCTTATTCCTGTAGGAGTCAAGGACACCATCTGTTTAAGTCTCTTTGATACAAGAGATGTCACCTAAACTGCTGCTCACTGTATTATTCACAAACATCTGTCCTAC